>NW_024082110.1:0-147999 GCF_003009895.1 Hyaena hyaena | reverse complement strand
GAAAAGAAACCTGACAGACAAACACACAGGGAGCAGGAGCACACAAACGCACAGGCTAATTGAACTAACATGCAAAGCGAGTGGGAAAATGAAAAAGTTAAGAGAAAATATGGAGGAGGGAGGGCGAATAATAGATAGTATAAAATACATAAAAGGGTCAAAAAGGAGAAAAGAAAAGGAAAAAAGAAGAAAACTGATGGACAAAGAACGGTTTAAAGCATATAACCGGATTTCCCAGCTACAGTTCAATAGCCGTGTGTATGCAGTGCTGGTTGAAGAGCATAGAGAAAGAGAGAGAAGACAGGGCAGGGTTGAGGCAAAATTGGAAATAGAATGAACAGGCAGAAGCGATAAGAAGCTTTTTTCATGAGGTAAAGGGTAGAATATGGTTGGATAGGTGAGAGAAGGATGCTGGTATTATCCAGAAAAACTATATTGTCTAATTACTGCTGAGAGAAAGAGATGACAATGTAGGTAGGTGTAGAATTTACATCTACAGAATGGACTCGTTGTGATTGTTTAAGCAAGCTGGCGACCAGAGTTAATCAGGTCAGTGTTCTGAGGAAAAAAGAGAGAAAAGAGAAAGAAGAAGAAAAAAAGAAAAAAAAAAGGGAGGAGGGCAGCTCTCAAGCAGGGATGGGCGTGGCGTGATCCAGTGCCTCAGGTAGGAGTTTTGCCTTGGTGGTTGTGGAGAGGAGAGTGACGGTGCTCCAGTCCCTTCTTGAACCAAGCACTGCACCTTGCTTTTCTGGGCGTGTAAACTCCCCGTACCGGGGGCGCAGCCAAAGTTGGTTGCACTCTTCAACCCAGGCCAGTCTCAATCTACAAATCCCAGTCCGCGTGCCCCGCTGAAATTGCCTTAGACACAACTTCCCAGGCAGCCCCCTCGGGGAAATTCAAGGCCTCCAGCCTAGCTCTGGGGGTGGAGTCAGAATTGCTGCTTCCTTCTCTGGGTCCAGCTGGCAAGCAAGGGCGTGGGCTTGCCTGCTGGGTGCGCTGAGCCCGAGCCCGCTGGAGTGAGGAAAACCAGGTCCCTCTATGGCTCGTCACCCAAAGCATGAACTGACAGGCAAATTTCCCAGTTTTTTGCTCTTTGCCTTCCCTCTAGAGTTCCAGCCAGCCAGGAGCGCGGACGCCCGGTGTCCGCGCGCGCGGCTCTTTCTGGGGCCCCAGCCACCCGGGAGGACAATGGCGGCAGGCGCACTGCTACTCTAGAAGTCCAGCCTGCCAGGAGCCAGCAGAAAGAAGCAGTCTGTGTGCTCAGCACCCCCGCCCCCACCCGGGACCAGTTTGCGCGGGGGGACCTGGCGTGCAGGTATTTGGCAAGTACGGTCTTTCTATGCACCGAGCGGAGGTTTTTTCCTCCGAGCGGAGGTTTTTCTGTTTCAGACTCTCTCCTTTTCCCTTCTCACTCCCCATAGAGGGTAGAGGGGGATCGCCTCCGACCCTGGAGTCTCCGATCCCGGCCCGATTTTATCTTCCCCAGTTCGCAATCACGTTAGAAGGCTTTCTCAGTGGATTCTGTGTCCTTTTTCTCCCAACCTCTCAGGTTTCATAAGGTTTCCAATGGCTTTAGATCTTTTCCGTGTGATGTATGGGCGCGAGTGCAAGTACGAGCTCCTTACTTCTCCGCCATCTTGCCCCCTCTAACCATGAGAGACTCTTGAATGCTGAGAACAAACTAAGGGCTGATGAGGGTGGGGGGAGAGGGAGAAGGGGGTGATGGGCATGGAGGAGGGCACTTTTGGGGATGAGCACTGGGTGTTACATGGAAACCAACTTGACAATAAAGTATTTAAGAAAAATAATAATTAATAATAATAAAATAAAATGGTAGCATATCTCATCATACATATTCATTAGCTTTTGACTGTTTGGTGAAATATAATTTAAAAATACTGTAATATCCCCAAAGTACAAAGAAAATACTTTTTATTTGAGAAAAGGAAACAAAGCAATCTTTTCCTTAATCCCTTTAATATTTCTCAGTAATGGATCTCTAGATCCATTTTCTTCTAGATTTTAAAAATAATTAAATATTTATGCAGGTACTGAGATATGTTAAATTGAATATATATTAAATTTTCATTTCTTTTTTGGTGGTTCTGAGGTTACTTTATGGACAATATAATTTTGGGAGACACACAAACTACATGAAAAAATACTTTTCAGATTTAATCTATTTTGACTTAATAAGTGATTAATAATAAATTACTTAATAACGAATTACTTAATCAATATTTTTCAATATAAACAACAACCAAAGATGATATCTCTTATACGTGCCTAATCTATTAAGGTTAGTGTAATTTTTTGTAACCAAATTCTGCCAGTTCCCAAAGCCATGTTTCAAATTCCCTTTCCTACGACCCAAAGTCCATATTCAAGTTCTGGCTGCAAATGCACCAACATAACATGGAGCTGAATGTCTTAGAGCAAATATTGAAACGTCAAAAGAAAGTTCTTTAGTTAGGAGGAACTTAACAGAGGACCCTGGGGGAGAAGAAGGGGGGAAATAGTGGGGGAAAGGGAGAGAGGCAAACCATGAGAGACTCTTGAATGCTGAGAACAAACTGAGGACTGATGGGTGTGGGGGGGAGAGGGGGGAGATGGGCATGGAGGAGGGCACTTTTGGGGATAAGCACTGGGTGTTATATGGAAACCAACTTGACAATAAACTATTTTAAAAAAAGAAAGTTCTTTAGAACCACTTATAGTCTTGAAAACAATCAAATATAAGAAGTATCCACAGTATTTCTACTTCCTTGCTAAAATAATGCTAGAAAGTGAAGAGTGACTCTAAATCATCCAGTTCAATTAAAGTTTCTATCTCTTTATGTTTGAGAATTGTTTTCCTTTCTAGGTCTTAAGAAGGTGCAGGACATAAAATGTATCTTTGTCAAGGTAACACATTACATTGTGGTTTTTGAAGCCACGTCTCAAATGTTGTAGAAGGGTTACTGGAGTAGAAAGAGTGCGACACAAAATACAGATGTCACTTCCCTGGGAAAAGAGAGCAACACGAGCCCCGATGATTTTAGCTATAAAGGCATTTCAAAAGGATACCTTAAAACTGAAACAGTCTTTCTGAGTTTGGAACTGTGTGGGTCAATCTGGGGCCCTGTTGCCCAGTTTTCCACTTTGATTTGTAAACAGAGGCAATGAGGTTCATCAGTTAAGGGACTGGGCCCTCCCTCCACCACCCACCAGCCTTGCCCAGGACACAACCTTCAGAAAACAGAAAGGTAGCCCAGGCTAGTTAATGCTTGGGTATCTGAGAGACAGTTGGGGGTACACGCATGCTTTTTTCCTTTATTACATGCTGTACATTTCCAGGTGGATGAAGTTCAACCTTTTATTATTTCAGGAGGGAGGCATCAGAAACATAACGAATATAAGGAACTTTCCCCTACCTGCCTGGCATGAATAATTCCCTGTGTTTCATTTTCTTTTGTTTTAAGAACTGAACCCCCTCCCCATCCCTGCCAAGGAATGTACTAAGTGAACTAATTGTTGAATTATTTTTCTTGGAGTGATTTTTCTGTTTTATTAGTTTCTCCACTTCACATCACTAGTGATTTAACTTCACTCCAGCCTCTGAAATGTTGCAGTTTGATAAAATAAGTAAATTAATAAAGTCTAAAGTGCTTCCAAGCTGGGCAGACACCTTTTTGTATGCTGTGATTTTACTGGTCTTCCCAGATGATATTTATAACTCAGCCATATGTGGTTATAAAGATTTATTATGAACCTGTGGAATAAGCCCTGTTAATGTGTACAGTAAATGTCCAAGTTTTGATTGCAAGCCTTGGGGATTTCTAATAAGATGAAGCCATTTTTATTGCCAGCCAAGCAGTATGCAGTTGGAGTGAGGCCTCGGATTGACAGAGGGCCTAGCTATGCACCCTAGACTATGCTTACCCTGTGTGTGGGTTTGCTAAAAATGTTTGCAGAGCTCAGATGGGTATTTTTCTTCTTCATCACCATCTTCATCTGAAAAGAATTGAAGTTGGAAAATCTGTTGACTAAATGGTAGAAATGGAAAAATTTAAGCAGATAAATAAAAGACCAGACTAAAAAGGCAGGGCAGAGCCATCAGGGAGTACAGTGAATAGGGCATCTGTATCCGATCCCCATCCCCCCCACCTTTGTCGAGCTAATGGATGGCTATTCTGAGTCCATCAGGAGAGAGAAAACTGCAGGTACCAGCTGGTAGTAACCTCACAGTCTCCCCTTCCATGGCCAGGGGAAAAGAAGGAAGACTGTGGACCTCTCTGTTATGCCTTTCCTTCATTTTCTGAAACTTCTCTTGCCCTTAGTATATATGTATGTTTTCCAGGAGCATCTGGGTGGCTCAGTCAGCTGAGCATCTGACTTCGGTTCAGGTCACGATCTCCCAGTTCATGAGTTCAAGCCCCACATCAGGCTCTATGCTGACATAGGCTCTGACAGCTCAGAGCCTGGAGCCTGCTTGTACTCTGTCTCACTCTCTAAAATAAATAGACATTAATTTTAAAAATTATATATATATACGTGTGTGTGTACATATATTTGTTTTCCAAAGAAATTCTTGCCATTTGGGAGAGACGAAAGGTTTCAACAGAGTGAGACCGTGTCAAAAACTGTGCAGCAATGTTTCTCAGGCTCGATTGCATTATAGTCACCTGAGGCGTGCTTTAAAGTTACTACAGTGTCCACTTTGGTTTATTCTCCTAGAATGCTGCCTGCGCATTTCAATTTTCTTAAAAGATCCCCAGGTGGTTCTAAAGTGAAACTCTGGTGGCCCCTGGGTGGCTCAGTCAGTTAAGCATCTGACCTTGGCTCGGGTCATGATCTCATGGTTGGAGCCCGGCATCAGGCTCTGTGCTGATGGCTCCGAGCCTGGAGCCTGCTTTGCATTCTGTGTGTCTTTCTCTCTGCCTCTCCCCCACTCATACTCTGTCTCTCTCTCAAAAACTAATAAACAAAAAAAATTAAAAATAAATAAATAAATAAATAAATAAATAAGTGAAATCCTAGGCCTTTTTTTCCCTTAGAAGATTCCCAAATGATTCTAATGTGAAGCACAGGCCACAACCCACTGGTTTAAGCCCAAATTCTAAAGGGCTTTTCATAGAAGTCTTCAAAATAAGTAATATTTGTCTCTTTCCAGAACTTGACAATCACTGAAGATAGCCTGAGAGGCAGTATTCATTAACATAGAAGAGTTCAGGCCCTGAAAAAAATCTCTGACCAAAGAAAACCAATCCCATGGGAGAAAGGATAGGACCCGAGCTTGCCTGAGAGGACGTCTTGAAGTTTCTGGTGGTGTAAAATTTCTGCACAGCACCATCTCCCCATTATACATCCCCTCCTCAGGTGTCCATAAAATTCTAGATCTTTTCCCAGTTTTAAATTATGATTGAATTGCTCTCCCCCTACCTTTTTTTCTAGCAGATCTGTGAAGTGTCATATTATATCATGCCTAATTAATTAATCCCCAAATATCTGTAGATGATTTAATATATGGTTCTTTCCATTATCATCAACATTATAAGATGAATTTGATACTTATCCCAAACAAATGAAGGATATAGAATTTTAGGTATTCAATAATCCTAGACTGACAGTACCCAAATTCTTAGTGCCTTCCTTTGGTACACTTCTGAATAAACAACATTCTTCTCTGATGGCTATTCATCCTTTAAACAGGCAGGGAACTCTGGACTTTAGAGGGTCCTGTTCATGATTGGACAATGCTCTGTCCAGTCAAATTTGTTTCCAAAACATGTCTGAAAGCAGTCCACCTTCCCCATTTCCAGTGCTGCTACCACCTCTTCTGGCCACCGTTGTTTCCCAAGTTAGTTATCGCAAGCTTCTACTTTGTCTTTCTCCAAATCCACTTTCTGTATGAGTTAATACTCACCTCACACTGGCCCCCACTCAGAGCTTTTCGATGCCTTTCTATTGCACTAAAAATAAATCCAAACTCTTCACCTGTCATTGGTACTGTTGATCTTCTCAATCACACTTGACATACTCTCTGACCTCACTCACCGTGTATGTCCAGCTATCTGGCCAGCGCAGACTCTACCACTGGGAGCCATCGCCATGGTGTCCCTTCCACCAGGCATGTTTTCCACCTATTACAGCCTCCAAGTCTCTAAGTAACTGGAATCTCTTCAAAAAGCCTCTGTGACTACTCTGTCTAATGCAGTCCATCTTTTTATTAGCTTCTCCCTCAGCCTGTCATTCACTCCTTCGTAACACTTAAAATTTGTAGTCGTCTTATTCATTTTGTCTATTTAACTGTCCTATGCCAGTCTTCTCCACTAGAAGAGAAGTCCTTTGATGGCATGGACCAAGACATTTGACATTTTATTCATAGTGTCTGGAATGTGCCTGGCATATATTGAGCACTCAAGCAATATTTGTTAAATGCTGGCAGAAATAAAAGGAGATAATCTCTCTATTTCCTGTCTTTTAACTTACTGGTATTGGTTCTGCTCTTAGTGCAGTTGAGATGGAATCCAGGTGGAAACCTCCACTTACCGTCTTCTGGAGGCAGCTCAGGGCCATTCTTAAATCCTAATGTGTGGGCTTGGGAAGTAGGAAAGTAACTCCAGATGAGATAATAGCACCAGTAGACACATGCTGAGCTCTATATGCCATGCCTCATGCTAGACATTTTACTGTTTAGTTCTTACAATACAGTGAATCAGGAACTGATTCTTTGCATTCTATAGATTAATCTTTATACTCTTAAAGAAGAAGTACTTGCCTAAGATTGCCTACTGATATGTGTTGGGAAACAAGTGTTTTGACAGCAGATCTTCCAAGCTAACCCTTTTCTCTACCCTTCTTAAGAGACAGTATAGCTCTATGGGTCTACTTTGCAAAATTGGCTACAATGATGATACCAAATTTTCATTGATGGTGAAATGAATTTTCATTTCATTAAGAATGCTAGTTACCCTATATTTTTCCAATCTTGCACTTGCATAGTTGCATCTTTTTAAACTAAAATAGAGGATATTATATTTATTTATTTTGAATAGCATCACATTTATTTCAGTGAATCATTCCTCAAGTTCTTTTAAAAATCAGATATATTTAGAGTGGAATTGACATAAATTCTGGAGCAAGACAGGCCTGGCTTCAAACCCTGACACATAATGAAGGAATGTATAATCTCACACAGGTTACTTAACCTTCCTAAACATTGCTTTGCTCCTTAGTAAAATGAAAGCACCAAGGAATAACATTGTGTGAAAGCTGAAAAGATGATATTTGTAAAGTACGTGGCCATGCACTTTACATGCAGGCCTGTGTCAATGTCAACTCCTGCCTGCCCTTTGCTCTGCATCAACTAGCTCTTCCAGCTGTGTTATCTGAGATTTGCAGACAGTAGACTCTTGTGCTACAGACTTTGAGCCATCCATCAAGTAAACTGCTCCCAGAGGCATCAGGCTTTTAAGGGAAGCCATCTCTTCCCCTATACACCACTCTTCATCTCAGGGATCAACCCACACATACTTGTGATCAGAATTGCCTTGATTTGCATGAAACATGAGCAACATTATCTTATTGCAGCTGGGAATTTTTTTTTCTCTTGGTGGTGCTAATGGCATTACACTCTATCTTAAGCCTCTCAGACATCTTAATAAATGTTGGCATGGAGCATGGTAAAATGAATCCTGAAAATGAATGTGTCCATCAATGTGAACAGGAAATACAAAGCTGGGAGAAGTACAAATTTTGTAAACTCACTTTCCATGCCCAGAAGTGATTTCATGCCTATGACAGTCATCTGCCTATTTATTTTATTTATTTATTTTTCACAAAGAGTTTATTGTCAAATTAGTTTCCACATAACACCGAGTGCTCATCCCCATGAGTGCCCTCCTCCGTCCCCTCCCCCCTCCCCCCTACATCCATCAGTTCTCAGTTTTTGTCAGCATTCAAGAGTCTCTCATGGTTTGCCTCTCTCCCTTTCCCCCACCATTTCCCCCCTTCTTCTCCTCCTTGTTCCTCCTAATCCTCCTATACGTGCAAACATATGATATTTGTCCTTCTCTGCCTGACTTATTTCGCTCAGCATAACACCCTCAAGGTCCATCCATGTTGCTACACATGGCCAGATTTCATTCTTTCTCATTGCCATGTAGTATTCCATGGTATAGATAAACCACATCTTCTTGATCCATTCGTCCGTTGATGGACACTTAGGCTCTTTCCATGTTTTGGCTATTGTGGAGAGTGCTGCTATGAACATTGGGGTACATGTGCTCCTATGCCTCAGCATTTCTATATCCCTTAGGGTAAATTCCAAGCAGTGCTATTGCTGGGTCATAGGGGAGTTCTATAGTTAGTTTCCTGAGGAACCTCCACACTGTTTTCCAGAGGGGCTGTACCAGTTTACATCCCCACCAACAGTGTAGGAGGGTGCCCGTTTCTCCACATCCTCGCCAGCATCTGGTGTTCTCTGATTTGCTCGTTTTAGCCACTCTGGTGTGAGGTGGTATCTCAGTGTGGTTTTGATTTGTATTTCCCTGATGAGGAGGGACGCTGAGCATCGTTTCATATGTTTTTTGGCCATCTGGATGTCCTCTTTGGAGAAGTGTCTGTTCATATCTTCTGCCCATTTCTTTACTGGGTTGTTTCTCACACCGTACACAAAAAAAAACTCAAAATGGATAAAGGACCTGAATGTGAGACAGGAAACCATCAAAACCCTAGAGGAGAAAACAGGAAACAACCTTTTTGACCTCCACCGCAGCAACCTCTTACTTGACACATCCCTCAAAGCAATCAGGAGCAAAAATAAACGATTGTGACCTCACCAAGATTAAAAGCTTCTGCATGGCAAAGGAAACAACCCACAAAACTAATAGGCAACCAACGGAATGGGAAAAGATAGTTGCAAACGACATATCAGATAAAGGGTTGATATCCAGAATCTATAAGGAACTCACCAAATTCCACACCCGAAAATCATCTGCCCATTTATTGGTCTTGTCTCAGAGAAGCACAAAATGTCTCTTACCTGGGAAAGCTTCCCAATAGTCTGCCCACTCTTTCTAAACTTTAACAGGATGTGATAATTACTCAAGAATGAGACCGTAATCTTAGGAGGCTATGCCATTTGCACTGAACAATTTGACTGATTAATTCATAGTTAATGTCACCTAGCCAAAGTCAGGAAGGATAAGCTCTGATGAAAGAGAAAAAGTCATCTTAGGACAAAGGTGATCAGTGAATCAAAAAGGCAAGGGAAAAAAGTCTGGACTTGAGAACTGGAGCAAGTCTGAGTAATATAGGATGGTAAGGAAGGGGCTATGGGAGCACCCAGTGATGAAGAACCAGAGGAGAAAGGAGTCAGGGGGTGTGGTGGACCAGGGCGCAGGTTGAGGGGGAAGGCTCAAAGCTAAGTTGTTGGTTGGAACCCATGTGGGGTCTAACATATGGCTGGGGAGAATGTGAGCTCACGCGACATTTTGGAAGTCACTTTGACAAGCATCTACTTACACTGAATGTAGGCATACTCCAGGGCATAGCAGTTTCATTCTGAGTATATTTCTAGCAGAAACAAGTACAAACGTTCATTAAAAGACAGATACAAAGTGCTCAAAGCAGCATTGTTTATAATAGTTCTGTATCAGTTTGTCAGGGAGGTTTTAAGAAAGCACCTTAGACTGGATGGCTTAAACAAGCAGAGAGTTGTTTTGTCCTAATTCTTCAGGCTTCTAGAAATCTGAGATGAATGTGTTGGCAAGAGTGGTTTCTTCTGAGGCCTCTCTCCTGGGTGTAAATGGCGGTCTTCTCCCTGTGTTTTCTTCTGGCTTTCCTTCTGTGTGTGTCTGTGTCCTCTTCTTGTAAAGAGGTAAGTCTTAACGGATTAAGGCTTACCCTAATGACTTTATTTTAACTTAATTACCCATTTAAAGGCTTTATCTTAAAAAAAAAGTCACATTGGGAGTTAGGGCCAATATACGACTTTTGGGGGCACAGTGTTGGGGACACAATTCAGGCAAGTTCCAAACTGAAACACCCCAAATATCCAACAACAGTAGAAAAAAGATCCATATTCACACAATAGAATACTGCAGCACATTGAGGATGAATGGATTACAATTATAGGCAACAATATGGTTGATGCACAAAAGTAATGTTGAAGGAGAGGACTCAAACACAAAAGTATATGCTGTATGCTTCCGTGTACCTTAAGCTCTAGACAGGCAGAAGTAATCTTTGGCCCTTAGAAGTCAGACCTATGGGGAGCTGAGATGGCAACGTGGTAGGAGGGCCTTAGAAGTCAGAACAACTGTTGCTTGGGAGGTCGAGGGAGGCTGACTGGGAAAGAGAAGACCACTTCAGGTGTGCTGATATCTCTGTCTTGAGCCAGGTGTAGAGTACACAGATGTGTTCATTTTGGAAAGAAGTTTCAAGCCGCACACTTAGGATTTGTGCCTTTTTCAGTGTAATTATGCCTCAATAAAATGGGTAGAAGTAATAGAACTAAACAATTGCAAATAGAGGCAAAACAACCACTTCCAAGGTGGTCAAAGAAATCGTTCAAAGTCGGATTTGTTGTACTGTCCTTATCGTCTCCAAATTGAAATCTTCCAAAAGGGCAGATGTCTGCCCTAATGTAAAGACCCTTTGTAAGAGTTTTCCTAAGTCTAAGCATTTAAGACATTATGGGACACCATGAAGAAAAGCATAAAAGGTCATTGACAAGGGACAAAACACAGGACTGAAATGACTTCTCATAGCAGTACTAAATATTAGATAAGAGTGAAACAAAAAACTGAATATTATGAAGGAAAATCATTTTGGATGTGAGATTCTATGTTGAAGGAAGATATTAGTTAAGTAAACAGGATAATTAAAAATTTTTAATAGTTTAATGACAAGGTGGTTTCCATATAACAAGAAAATGAAATTAACTAGCTATGAGAATCTCCGTTTATCTGACACACAACTTTCTTAAGAAGCAGGGGCGTCTGAGTGGCTCAGTTGGTTAAGCATCAGACTCAGGTCATGATCTCATGGTTGGTGAGTTTGAGCCCCGAGTCAGGCTCTGTGCTGACAGCTCACAGCCTGGAGCCAGCTTCAGTTTCTGTGTCTCCCCCTCTCTCTGCCCCTCCCCCTCTCATGCTCTGTGTCTCTTTCTCTCTCTCAAAAATAAATACACAATAAAAAACAAATAAAAAAGAAATTAATAAAATGAGCCCCAGTA
Organism: Hyaena hyaena; assembly: GCF_003009895.1. NCBI lineage: Eukaryota > Metazoa > Chordata > Mammalia > Carnivora > Hyaenidae > Hyaena > Hyaena hyaena. The sequence continues at coordinate 136,778 of NW_024082110.1, read as the reverse complement.
AAATAAAGGAGAAGTGTGGGGAATAGTGGAAATAGTGGACTTTAGTAGAAGGAAATGAAGTCATAGCATTGCAGCTGGGCTGGACACCTGGGGGAATCTTTCCAGGTTGGGTCTGAAGGACACAGGCTCTGGGAGGAAGCAACTCGGATATAGAAGGAATTAGAAAAACACCATGTAATGGGCCATCTGACTGTAAAGGTGAGATAATAGAGCAACTTAAGAATATTATGGACACATGACTGTTTCGTCAACAAGAATCAGAAAAAGCAGTTTAAAAATCCAGGAAAAACAAACAGAAACCAAATAAAGTCATGTTCCAAATGGAAGCAAATTAAAAAGTGCCATGATTTTAAACAACCCATGGGACGTAAGAAAAGATAAACCATTTGGCTTTGATCTTAGAATAAATTTTACTTAACTGGCACTGAACCCATGTTGAAGAAATTATAATATTATAATCCTACCTGGTGTAGCAGCAAATAGTATTTTCAAAATCACAAAATGTATATTATACCCATTGGCTTTCCAATTATGGATCCAAACCAAGAGCAAGTCATTCAACGTTAATTTTTATTACAAAATAGGAGGCAAATGAGAATAACTGATAATGTGACTTCGGAGAACTGATAGAAGTTCCAGCGGGGAGGTAAGGATGAGGCGAGAGGTCAGGGAATAGCCTTTTGTTGTTGTTGTTGTTGTGTTGTTGTTGTTGTTGTTGTTGTTGTTGTTGAGAAGCAGTATGTGTCGAGTTACTGATGCAAAATATAGCTTAACTGACTAAAACTAAGGATAAAAGCATAAGGATATTTTAAAAAGCTGTAATGGAACAAAAGAAAAAACTAAAAGCTAAGACTGTAACTGTCAAGCATTGTGAGGAAAAAGACATTAATAAAATGAGCAACAGGTGTTAAAACAGCAGCAAAATGTTTCTGGCTAAACTCACTCACCAGAACGCTCTGTCCTCTGGGACACTTTATCCCCTGATCCTCCACTTTCTCTCTTGTGAGTTACTGCAAGCCATTCTCAAAAGGAGAGTCAGGAAAATTGACCAAGCGGATGCCTGAGGAGTCCCATTACCTGTTAGCCCTCGGAGGGGTACCAGGGGATGAATGTTCTGTCCCAGCTGTCCATTTGAGAAATGATGCTGGACTTTGCTCTCCCTCTACCTACTTCCCAGACTGAACAAACCCCAAATACCAGCCATTCCTGCTGGCTTTGTAGTGGACAAAGCCTTCAGAGATGCTCCCTTGGGGAAGGGGGACAGGAGGTTTGCACTCAGAGCACAGGAACTTGCTGGAAGAATCTCCCACAGGTGGGGGCTTGTCCCAGGGAGTTCATTCTAAGTCCTAAGCACATTAGTTACTTGAGTCACTTTAAGAAAATAGTTGATCTCGGGGTCTTGGCTTTGGAATGCCATTTCCCCTCCTGATATCTGTTTTTAAAAGCAAAGGGTGGCAGTAAAGCCAAGTGGGTATGAACATGGGGCCCAAGCTTCAATTCTGTCTGCCCTTTTTAATTGTGGGCTATGTGAGAGCACTCGACTTAATTTTCTCAGAGACTCAGTTTCCCAATTGTGAGCCAGGGGAAATAATGTCTCTTTGGCAGGCTAAGATTGAGGAGTATGTAAGGCCCCACACATAGGGCCACACCACAGTTCTCTGCATGGTCACTGCTCCACAAATGGATCCTGCTCTTTATCATCATCAGGAGGGAGGCAAGGAAGCTGAGAATAGTCAAAGATCAATAATAAAGGATTATTGCTTTTAGAGATTGAAAAGATCTGAGAAATGATCTAGTCCAAACCTCTCATTCTGAAAACAATAAAAGTGAAATTCTGACCCAGTGACTTTCAGCAGACCAGAGGAAGAACTGGGTGGCAAAGCTGGGCCTCCTCCACACAGTTGGTAGAGATTTCCTGTAAGTGATGGCAACCACACACGGACTAAGACCACCTGGATTTTTAAATTTTATTTTAATATCCCAGACTGAAAGAACAGGGTTCAATCTTTTTGTGTTCCTGATGTAGGCCATTTTGGTCAAAGGAAGTTAAAATATAAAGCTTAAGCTTTCTTCCTCTCTTAAATTAGAATCTTATTTTTTTTAATTTTTAATTTTTAATTTTTAATTTTTATTTTTTACAAATAGTTTATTGTCAAGTTGGTTTCCATATAACACCCAGTGCTCATCCCCACAAGTGCCCTCCTCCATGCCCACCCTCCCCCCTCCCCCACACCCATCAGTCTTCGGTTTGTTCTCAGTATTCAAGAGTCTTTCATGAGTTGCCTTTCTCCCTCTCCCCCACTATTTCCCCCGTTCTGCTCCCCCTTGATCCTCCATTAAGTTCCTCCTAATCCTCCTATATGTGCAAACATATAGTATTTGTCTTAAATTAGAATTTTAAATACAGTGACGCCTTGGTGTGTGAGTGTAATTCGTTCTGGAAACATGGTTGTAATCCAAAGCACTCAAACATCAAAGCAAATTTAAAGAACTATTGGCTCCATTGTGCTCATCGCTTACTACTGGCAAGACTTCGGTTACTTATCAAGTTAAAATTTACTAGAAATGTTTGCCCATCTTGCAGAACACTCACAGAACAAGTTACTTGCAATCCAAGGTTTTACTGTATAAAGCTCAGGTGATGATGGGAATTTAAATGTAAAAGCCCAGAATACAAGCACGTGGGTGGCTCAGTCTGTTAAGCCTTTGACTTTGGCTCAGGTCATGATCTCACATTCGGTGAGTTCCAGCCCCACATTGGGCTCTCTGCTGGCAGTGCAGATCCTGCTTCAGATTCTCTGTCTCTCTCTCTCAAAAGTAAATAAACATTTATTAAAAAAAAAACAAAAGAAAGGAGATCCAAGACCTAGAAGATAAGCATTTTGTCTTTCACAGGAAAATAATTCTTCATTCTATTGTAGAGCCAACCATAGCCTGAAAAATGAATGACGCTGTTTTTCAAGCCACATTAAAACCTGTTTTTGCGTGATCCGCCCTGAAGGAGCAGTCACTGGCCCCATCTGTGGCTAATTCTGCAGCACATTGTGTTCTGGGCCTTCACGACATCTCTGGAACCAAAGCTGGGTCTGCAGAGCACCCTGAGGTCGATGAGGAGTCTAGCTCTGAAGTATGAAACCATCAGCCCAGACAGCGACATGTGTCCCCCAGACAGTCCCCAAGACAGGCTACATCATTTCTATCTCAGACCAAGTGGAGAGAACAAGCTTTCTCAGGGTGCAGGCACCTCTCTCACACCCCCTTTACTTTTACCATATCTGAAAAGTCCTGTACTTTCACTCACTGTTTTTTAAATCATCTTATCTTTGTTGGTTATATACCAGCTTCATCTGGTCCCTATGGGATAATATCAGGACAAATGCAGGTTGATTATGCTAGCTAGAGATTTTCCTGAGATATGGTGAGACAAATAAAGAGGAAAAGTAATAAAAGTCCATCTGAGCTTGAAGTCTTAAAAAGCAGTCATGCTGCATTCCAGTCGCACTGAGCACTACAAGGATGTCAACATGTGTTAACACTCAGGGCCTGTAAGCCAAAAGAAGTCTATTTATTATATGTGAATTAAAAAAGGAAAGCTATTATATCTTCCTCATGTCCAAGCAAAATATAAGAAAAACAACCAGTATTCCGCCCCCCCCCCAATTGTTGCATGGAGTTAAGGAAAGTAGCCTGAGGTTATTCCTAATATGACTTAGCAAGCTTATTAATATGGAAACTGTAAACCAAAGGACAGCTGTTTGAGGTGTGAGTTGCAGAGCCTTGTGACAGCTAGGCCAGTCTGGTTCTGAGTGTGGCTCTTGGTGGGAGTAGGGGAGAGTCACAGGACCCTGGGAAACCCTGGGGCGGCCGCCCTGATGGGACAGCTCCTGAAGAAGCTCTCAGTGGCTGGTTGCTTTCTTTGTCCCTCCTGTCCTCTCCCTACACCCTGCTGACATTTCCTTCCTGAGGACCTTGGTGTTGAGGTCCTGGCTTCAAACAAAAAACAAATAAAACCTTGATAGGACTCAACACAAAGTAAGGACCTCCCCCTATGTAATGTTAAACTGACCTTTGTTTTCTTTTGACATTAAAGCCGGAGTCACCTATCTTCCAGGCTCATCAATAAATAGAAGGCTGGATTTAAAAGAGTGAAGAAGAATGGATTACTTACAAAATGACATTCCAAGGCAGGAGAGGCCCAGAAAACCTCCAATTGTTCCACTGACAGGAACAAAGGCTTTACCTGTGTCCTTCCTGTTTCTGCACATGCCTACAGAGCCAATGGGCCACACCACACAAGTAATCTTCCTGTATCTGGTGGCAGATGCTACTTCCCAGGGACACTCACTCTACCTGCTGAAGGTGGGGCTGCTGTCACCTGGGAGTCTCTGCCTTGAGGCTTTCCCCAAGCAATACAGCAAACCAGAAACAATGAAAAACAGGAATTGTGTAGATAAATGTCATTGTTGAAGGTGTTGTACAGCATTCCCCACAGCTCCCCAGAGGGACTGGGAGGCATTGGCCAGGATGCTTGAGAGCAGGCCTGTAAATTCCTTCCCACCTCACATCCCCTTGCCCCCACTAGAGATTCCCATGTCCACCCTCCATCTAAACTCCTTGCATTTGAATCTTGGCCTCAGGGTGGACTCCTGGGGGAACCTATTCCAATGGCTATGCACACAGGTGAACACACATATTCTCTTGAGCACCTGTCTTCATACTCTTTCATGCCTGAGTACCATTCTGTCACTTGCCATAGAAAGGGCATCGTGAGTACTATGATCCACCTCTCAAGATACTTGTCTGTCTGGGATGTATCCTCTTTTCTCCCTGCTTAGATGGAATAGTGCGGATGACAACACTGAAAACAGACCCTTCTGTTTTAAAAAGAGTCTAAACGTTGGTGTCTCTAAGCACGATATATAAACGGATCTAGTTTTCCCTCCAAAACATCTTACCTTTTGCTTTAAATGTGATATTAACTGGCTTTGAATCCAGAATATTTGCATTTTTTAAAAAATTTTCAATGTTTTATTTATTTCTGAGAGAGAGAGAGATAGCGTGAGCAGGGGAGGGTCAGAGAGAGAGGGAGACACAGAATCTGAAATAGACTCCAGGCTCTGAGCTGGCTGTCAGCACAGAGCCAGAAGTGGGGTTTGAACCCACGAACCACGAGATCATGACCTGAGCTGAAGTCGGACGCTTAACTGACTGAGCCACTCAGGCGCCCCCAGAATATTTGCATCTTGCAGATTCTGCCCACAGTCTCTGACACAGCTGATGGAGAACATTCCTCATTCAAGGTGGTGAAAGGTAGGGTAGAGGGTGCTGAGGTAAAAGACAGGAGGCAGAAAGGAACAAAGGGGAATCACCGGATGGCCTATAATGCTACAAGAGACATCTCTTTTCATCTACTCTGACTGCTCCAGCGTGGGATCCTGGAAAAGAAGAATAACAGATTGCAGACCATCCTCCACCCCAGAATGGCTCTCCTTTGAACTCCCATAGCAGAATAACTATTTTTAATAAAAAACGTTAACCGGGAAACATTGGCTCCTACCACCCTTCTGTACTTGTCTGCTAGTATTAACAGCCACAGCAGGATTAAAAAAGGCTGCTGCACATCACATTGGCTTTTTCCTATCTGAAACTGTTGAGCATTAATTGAGAGTTTACTACATGCCAGACAGTGGGATAAAGGCTGATTGAAAGGCTGATTTAAATAGTCCCCTTGAAAGCTCTCTAGGGGCTCTGCAGGGTGATCCAATCTGTGAATGAAAAGGCTGATACTCCGAGAGATGAAGTAATTTGACTAAAGCTGAAAGGAAGAACCTGGTAGAAACAAGATTTGAACCCAGGTCTTTCTGAGTTTCTAGTTTAAGTCATAATGTCAGTTGCTCCTAGAAAATCAGGGCGATCCCTCTCTCTGTCCGACCTGATGGTTCTGTGGGATGCACAATCTCAAAACGACATCTTGCTTCTTGAGCTTGGGTGCATGTGTACCTTGGGGTATGTGAATCTGCAATTATAGTTACAGATAAGGTATGTTTTCTGGAAAAGTCATATAGTTGGTAGTTGCAATCTCATTTTCACAATAAAGCAAATGTGCTGTGGCTGTCAATACTAGGACTCAAGACTTCTGACAGCACATTGAACTTCTTTTCAGGGTGCATCACAGGCAGGTGGCCCAGCTTCCACTTTCTACTTACCTGAGCCCCTCTTCCCTTTTTGTTTCTCCCATCTCCACTTTAGTTCCACAAAGTATCCACACACCACGTCACACAGCCAGAAGCCCATGACCCGCTGTTGGTTATTTGGAAAGATATGCCACAGCAAGTCCACAGACAGATTCTGCATCCTCTGGTACTCAGGATAGGGTTGCAACTTGCAGCTGTCATTCCTTCAGCTGATTCACACTGAAACTCCCACCTTGTGCCTGGCACTCACACACATAGAAGACATTGTACTTAAAAAGGTGGCCATGGGTTCTCTTTCTGGTCCAGCCGGGCCTGGCCGGTTCCACGAGAGCCTGGCAGAGACTGAGGGAGAGAGAGAGAAAGAGGAGGGGAGGAGGATGAGGATAATTCAGGGGAATAGGAGCTGGGGAGCTCTTCTGCACCACAGAAAATTTCCAGAGACCTCGAGAAGATAGTTAAATTATCAGAAAGGCGGTAGCCCCATTACACTGGCTACCTCAAGAAACAAGCCAAAGTACACCTGGTGGAGAGTCCCAAATACCACTAAGAGTAGAGAAATAAAATAACCAAGGTCTCAACAAGAGAGAGCAAGAGACACCATTCAAAGAACACTTCCTGAACAGACAGGCCCTTGACAGTCAAAGAGCCTTCTTTGGTACAGCAGCACTCGCAGGTGCAGAATGCAAAACAAGATTTTAAACCTAACAAGAGATAGAAAGCTAACCAAAATGATGAAATGGAAGAAATTCTGGGGAAAAAATGACAGCTAAAGAACTGCTTAAAACAGATATAAGGAAAATAACTGAACAAGAATTTAGAACAAGAGGTATAAAATTAATTGCTGGGCTTGAAAAAGGCATGGAAGACGCCAGAGAAGCTATAGCTACAAAGACTGTGGAGCTTAAGAACAGTTGTGATGAATTAAAAAATGCTATAAATGAGATGCATAATAAAATGGAGGCGTCCAATGCACGGATTGAAGAGGTAGAAAGGAGAATAAGTGATTTAGAAGACACAATTATAGAAAAAGAGGAAGCTGAGAAAAAGAGAGATAAACTGATCCAGTAACACAAAAGGAAAGTTCGAAAGCTCAGTGAAACAATCAAACAGAACAATATCCATACCACAGGAATTCTAAAAGAGAAAGAGAGAGGGAAAGGCACTGAAGGAGTCCTTGAACAAATTATAGCAGAGAACTTCTCCAATCTGGGGAGGAAACAGACCTTGAAATCCAAGAGGCACAGAGAACTCCCCTCAGACGTAACTTGAATCAATCTTCTGCACTACATACCATAGTGAAACTGGCAAAATATAAGGACAAAGAATTCTGAAAGCAGCTAGGGAGAAAAGGGCTCTAACGTACAAAGGGAAACCTATCAGAGTGGTGACAGACCTATCTACAGAAACTTCGCAGGCTAGAAACGAATGGTAGGAAATCTTCAATGTGATGGACAGAAAAATGTGCAGCCAAGAATCCTCTATCCAGCAAGCCTGTCATTCAGAATAGGACAGATAAAAGTCCTTCCAAATAAACAAAAATTGAAAGAATTCATCACCACTAAACCAGCCTACAAGAAATCCTAAGTGGGACTCTATGAGGGAAACGTTGCAAGGAACACAAGGTACCAGAGACACCACCACAAGCATGAATCCTACAAAGGACACAATGACTCTAAACCCATATTTCTCAGTAGTAACATTGAATGTAAATGGGTTAAATGCCCCAATCAAAAGACATAGGGTAGAAGAATGGATAAAAAACAAAATCCATCTATTTGCTCTCTACAAGAAACTCATTTTAGACTGGAGGACACCTTCAGATTGAAAATAAAGGGAAGGAAAAACATCTATCATGCTACGAGAAGTCAAAAGAAAGCTGGAGTAGCTATACTTATATCAGACAAACTGGACTTTAAAGCAAAGACAGTAACAAGGGATGAAAAGGGACATTATAGAATAATTACAAGGTCTATCCATCAGGAAGAACTAATAATTATAAAAGTCTATGCATCAAATATGGGAGCAACTAAATATATAAAACAATCACAAACAGAAACAATCTTATGGATAAGAATGTGCTAATAGCAGGAAACTTTACTACTCCACTTACAGCAATGGATAGATCAACTAGACAGAAAGTCACGAAAGAAACAATGGACTTGAACGACACATTGGACCAGACAGATTTGACAGCTATATTTAGAACTCTACATCCTCAGGCCATGGGATTAACATTCTTCTCAAGTGTGCATGGCACATTCCCAAGATAGATCATTTACTGGGACATGAATCAGCCCTCAATAAATATAAAAGAATTGAGATCCTACCATGCACACTTTCAGATCACAATGCTATGAAACTTGAAATCAATCACAGAAAGAAGTCTGGAAAACAGGAAGAGGTCTGGAAAACATCCAAAAACATGGAGGTTAAAGAACACCCTACAAAAGAACAAATGGGCCAATCAGGCAATTAGAGAAGAAATTGAAAAATCTATGGAAACAAATGAAAATACAACAATCCAAACTCTATGGGATGCGGCAAAGGCAGTCCTGTGAGGAAACTGCACTGCACTCCAGGCCTATTTCAAGAAATTAGAAAAAGTGCAAGTACAAAACCTAACAGTGCACCTAAAGGAACTAGAGGGAGAGCAACAAGAACGCCCTAAACCCAGTAGAAGAAGAGAAGTAGTAAAAATTAGATCAGAAATAAACAACATAGAGACCAAAGAAGCAATTGAACAGATCCATGAAACCAAGAGTTGGTTTTTTGAAAAAATAAGCAAAATTGACAAGCCTCTAGCCAGGCTTCTCAAAAAGAAAAGAGAGAGCACTCAAATAGACAAAATCTTGAATGAAAATGGACTTATTACAACCAACCCCTCAGACATACAAGCAATTATCAGGGAATACTATGAAAAATTATATGCCACAAACTGGACAACGTAGAAGAAATGAACAAATTCCTAAACACACACTCACTACCAAAATTCACACGGTAAGAGATAGAAAATCTGAACAGAGCCATAACTAGTGAAGAAATTGAATAAGTTATCAAAAACCTCCCAACTAATAAGAGCTCTGGGCCAGATGGCTTCTCTGGGGGATTCTACCAGACATTTAAATCAGAGTTAATACCCATTCTTCTCAAGCTATTCCAAAAAATAGAAATCGAAGGAAAACTTCTGGACTCATTCTACGAAGCCAGCATCACTTTGATTCCCAAGCCAGACAGAGACTCAGCAAAAAAAGACAACTACAGGCCAATATCCTTGATGAATACAGATGCAAAAATCCTCAAGAAGATACTTGCAAATCGAATTCAACAGCACATGAAAAGAATTATCCACCATGATCAACTGGGATTCATTTCTGGGTTACAGGCCTGGTTCAATATTCACAAATCAATCAGTGTAATACATCACATTAACAAAAGAAAAGATAAAAACCATATGATTCTGTCAATAGATGCAGAAAACGGATTTGACAAGATACAACATCGCTTCTTAATAAAGACCCTTGAGAATGTCGGGATAGAAAGAACTTACTTAAACATCATAAAAGCCATTTATGAGAAGCCCTCAACCAACATCATCTTCAATGGGGATAAACTGAGAGCTTTCCCCCTGAAAATAGGAACACGACAGGGATGTCCACTCTCACCACTGTTGTTTACCATAGTGCTGGAAGTCCTAGCATCAGCCATCAGACAACAAAACGACATAAAGGCATCAGAATTGTCAAAGAAGAAGTCAAAATTTCACTTTCCGCAGAAGACATGATACTCTATATAGAAAACCTGACAGACTCCACCAGAAGCCTACTAGAACTGATCCTTGAATTCAGCAAAGTTTCAAGGTACAAAATCAATGTACAGAAATCGGTTGCATTTTTATACACCAAAAATGAACCAACAGAAAGAGAAATCGAGAAATGGATCCCATTCATAATTGTGCAAAAAACCATAAAATACCTAGGAATAAACCTAATAAAAGATATAGGAGATCTATATGATGAAAACCATAGAAAACTTATGAAGGAAGTTGAAGAAGACACAAAGAAATGGAAAAACATTCCATGCTCCTGGTTTGGAAGAATAAATATTGTTAAAATGTCATTACTACCCAAAGCAATCTACACATTCAATGCAATCCCAATCAAAATTGCACCAGCATTCTTCTCAAAACTAGAGCAAACTATCCTCAAATTTGTATGGAACCACAAAAGACCCCGAATAACCAAAGTAATATTGAAGAAGAAAGCAAAAACAGGAGGCATCACAACCCCAGACTTTAGCCTCTACTACAAAGCTGTGATCATCAAGAGAGTATGGTATTGACACAAAAACAGACACATAGACAAATGGTATAGAATAGAGAACTCAGAATTGGACCCACAAACGTATGGCCAACTAATCTTTGACAAAGTGGGAAAGAGTGTCCAATGGAAAAAAGACAGCCTCTTTAACAGATGTTGCTAGGAGAACTGGACAGTAACATGGAGAATAATTAAACTAGATCATTTTCTCACACCATATACAAAAATAAACTCAAAATGGGTGACGGACCTGAATGTGAGACAGGAAACCATCAAAATCCTAGAGGAGAAAGCAAGAAACAACCTTCTTGACCTCTACCGCAGCAATTTCTTACTTGACACATCCCCAAAGGCAAGGGAATCAAGAGCAAAAATAAACTGTTGGGACCTCATCAACATAATAAGCTTCTGGATTGCAAAGGAAACAATGCATAAAACTAATAGGCAACCAACGGAATGGGAAAAGATAGTTGCAAATGACATATCAGATAAAGGGTTAGTATCCAAAATCTATAAGGAACTCACCAAACTCCACACCTGAAAAACAAATAATCCAGTGAAGAAATGGGCAGAAGATATGAACAGAAACTTCTCCAAAGAAGGCATCCAGATGGCCAACAGACACATGAAACAATGCTCAGTGTCCCTTCTCATTAGGGAAATCCAAATCAAAACCACACTGAGATACCACCTCACGCCAGTCAGAGTGGCTAAAATGAACAAATCAGGAGACTCTCAATGCTGACGAGGATGTGGAGAAACGGGCACCCTCCTACACTGTTGGTGAGAATGTAAACTGGAGTGTAGCCCCTCTGGAAAACAGTGTGGAGGTTCCTCAAAAAGTTAACAATAGAACTCCCCTAGACCCAGCAATAGCACTGCTAGGAATTTACCCAAGGGATACAGGAGTGCTGATGCATAGGGGCACATTGAGCCCAATGTTCATAGCAGCACTCTCAACAATAGCCAAAACATGGAAAGAGCCTAAGTGTCCATCAACGGATGAATGGATCAAGCAGATGTAGTTTATCTATACAATGGAATACTACATGGCAATGTGAAAGAATAAAATCTGGCCACGTGTAGCAACATCGATGGAACTAGAAGGTGTTATGCTGAGCAAAATAAGTCAGGCAGAGAAGGACAGATACCATATGTTTGCACATATAGGAGGATTAGGAGGAACTTAACAGAGGACTATGGAGGAGAAGAAGGGGAAAAATAGTGGGGGCGGGAGGGAGGCAAACCATGAGAGACTCTTGAATGCCAAGAACAAACTGAGGGCTTCTAGGGGTGGAGGAGAGGGGAAGGAGGGTGATGGGCATGGAGGATGGCACCTGTGGGGATGAGCACTGGGTGTTATATGGAAACCAACTTGACAATAAACTATTTTAAAAATGGTGGGCATGGTCCCTCATGTGTGGGGCTCAATGACAGAGATAGATATTGACCAGAAAATGACATTTGTGAATATATAATTACACATTCTGAGAACAGGAATGAAGGAAAATGTTGGACTGAGCAACTGTGACTCCAAAATCAATTTACTGAAAGGGAAGGCTTCTTGGAGAAAGTGACATTGAACAAAACCATAAAGGTTTGGTTGGTGGAGGACTGAAGACTGGGACATGTAGTTCGCTAATCACCAGGAAAACTTTAAAAATATACTCCTGCTCATGCTGCACCCAAGACTGATTTAGATCAGAGTTACTGGAATGGACAAGGGCATCCCTATTTTTAAGCTCCCCAGGTGACCCCAATGTTAAGCCAAGTTCGAGAAGCTGCAGTTTAGAGCCCAGACTGGTGCAGAGGCTTGGGACCAGCATGTGTCTAGAGGAGGCATGTGAGGAGGGGGTGGAAAACTGGGCAGGGAGCATCAAATGAGCACAGATAAACTGAGAAGGCCATTCCAGTGCTGAGCCTCAGGACAGTGAGAACTAGAAGAGACCAACTCCATGAAGAAATGGGACAGGGTATATCCATCTAGGACCTGATGCAGATTGGGTGAGGAGCCAAGGGAGGGATGGGCCAGTCCCGACTCCTGCTAGATTTTCAGCATGAGCAACAGGCATGATTTGCGTTCTGTCTGCTAATTGATTTAGCGTCATCCATGATGAAAACCGAGAGGTCCATCAGCAGGAAGCTCACCTGCAGGAGCAATAAATAGCCCTGCTCATGTCAGGCCAGCTTTCTGTGGTGCTGGCCGGGCAGCCAGGAACAGGGCTTGCCTGTAATGACCTCCAATGTGGAAAGAAAAAGAACTTTCACATCCTGACTCTAAAACTCTCTCTTCGCCCCGTGAGTCAGTACATAAACTTTAATTCAGACATTGGCAGCGCTGTCAACAGCTCGTATGTCATTAGCAGAGAGCTGCTGAGGCTCCATGTGCCAGGGAGCAGGCTGCTTCTGCTTCCTCCCCTGGAGGTCAGAACCTCCTTTATTCATGGAAACCTCAAAGGCAGGGTCTTTCTTGACTGTGGGAAAGAAGCTGAGATGTAGAACTTTGCTTCTGTCCTCTCTCCTGTGGATGACCCATCTAGGCCAGGGCTCTCCCTCATTCCCTCTCCTTCTCGGAGTGACACAGATGTCACACTGCACTCCTGCTGAAGTGTAACCACACTTCACAAAATCCTTGGCTGGAGGCCCAGGGCTGGATCTCACTGGGGTCCTCACTGAGAGCCCAGGGACTCAGTGGGCCATGCTGGGAGAAGCCAGAGTATGAGCCTTGACAAGTATGGGTACATGTGCTACCAGCAAGTACCAGCATGGCTAGGAAAATTGGCAAAAGCTTTTACTAACTCTGCTGTCCTCATAAACTGCTGACTCCTCCTTGGAGAGGCTGGAGGCTGGGGTCAGCAAATGCCTCTGGGAAGAGCAAAGCCTATTATCTGTAGGAGAAACCAAGGTCTGAAGTCCAGTGCCATCTGATAATAGGGAAATTCTAGAGAAACCAACAAACCCCAGGACATGAAAATAAAGCACAGCATAGGTTGTTAATGAATCGAACCTGCTGCACACAATATCATATTTAAAAACTAATACCAGACCTGGCATGTCCCAACTTGTCTGTGGGTGATGGAATGGAGAATATGAACCGCAGTTTATGTATGTGTGTATGTTTATTTTGAGAGAGAGTGCAAGTGAGCAGGGGAGGGGCAGAAAGAAAGGGAGAAAGAGAGAATCCCAAGCAGGCTCTGCACTGTCAGCACAGAGCCAACGCACAGTTCCATCCCACGAACTGTGAGATCATGACCTGAGCCAAAATCAAGAGTCAGTCACTTAACCGACTGATCCACCCAGGCACCCCATGAACTGCAATTTAAAATGTATTACTACAGGGGCGCCTGGGTGGCTCAGTCGTTGAGCCTCCGACTTCGGCTCAGGTCATGATCTCATGGTTTGTGGGTTTGAGCCCCGCGTCGGGCTCTGTACTGACAGCTAGTTCAGAGCCTGGAGCCTGTCTTCAGATTCTGTGTCTCCCTCTCTCTCTGACCCTCCCCTTCTCATGCTGTCTCTCTCTCTCTCAAAAATAAACAAAACATTTAAAAAAATAAAATGTATTACTACATATACTGGCTGAAGAAATCACCCAACAAAACCACCCTGAAAGGTTTTTAAATATAAGGTGGTATAGCTATTGTAAAATGATGCTGAGGAAAACCAGAAGCATTTTGAAGGTTTTGAAGTCTCAATATATTTGAAACAGCCTAGGTTTGGTGCTATATAGTTTATGAGCGTGAAAATAAAATTACAGGACATAAAATATTAAAGAAAAAACTAATCAATATCATATAACCAGGAAGCTTGGAAATTTAAAGGACTTCTCGTGTGCTACCTCTGAGGCCCCAAAAGCCAGAGGAAAGCATGTGGAGAGGAAGTCGGAGTTCGGATTACATCCCTGTTACCTTGTCCAAGTGTAACGGTTCTTTCATCAGCTCCATTTTGGGACCTAAAGTCCAAGACATGGATTGGCCTCTGTTCCTTCTCCTCATTGTCATTTGTATTCTTATTCTTTTTCATTGAAGGCTGACTCAGACTGAAATGATCAGTTATTTTATCATTTGGAACTTGTACAGACTTCCTAATCTTATTTCAACATAAACAACAAATTGCTAAGAGAGATCATGTTTCTGAAGACAGAAGGAGGAGAACATTCTCCCTTTCCTTCATAGAAAGAGATTGATTGGACCTTTTCAGACCTGTCCCCCTCCACCTTCCACCAGCTTCTGGGTTGGGTTCAGGACAGCTTCTGCAAGTTGGGGCTTTGGTGACAAAGGTTGGCAAAAACTCCACTTATCACCACTCCTAAATATGCGACCTTGGACAAGTCACCTCTTAAACCTTACTTTTCTCAATTAATAATAGAGATATATGTCTACTAAAAAATTACCCATTTGGAGACACTTGACCCAGACACCTGATCATTAAAACAATCTCCTTAGTTTTTTAAATCTTTAATCACTGACATGCTACTGTATGTCTCTTTGTCGATGTGCTAACAAGTGAAAGAAAACCCTTTCTTGGGTTGGGTGCTGCATTCTTGTCCCTGGATCAAAACTTAGTCTTAGTAAGAACAAGTGTAATTGATGAATAATGAGGTCAGTTAATAGTTGCATTCAGAGGCAGGAAGGGTGCAGGATAAATGCAGGAAATGACAACAGGAATGGGTTCAGAAGAGGAATACAAGCTTGCAATGGAGAAGTAAAAAGGGTGGTCAGAGAGTTAGGAGGTAAGTCAGAATAAGATGGTATCATGGGAGCCAGAAGGTAAGTCAGAAGGTAGCCAGGGGATAAGTCAGAAGAAGAATGATGAGACTGAAGCAGGAGGGGGCAATAATGTGGCAAAATCAAGACACTGCAGACGTAAGAGACCTGTTCCAGTCCCGATGTCCATTCATGAAATAATGGAAAATACATGTATTGGTCTCTGTCTTTAGTTCCTGACCCAGAGCTCCCCAAATCCTTGTACCCTCCTGGGTGATAGGAATATTTTTTTTCCCTAGGCAGGCTGTTGAATGGGGGCTGATCACCAGAAAAATCAAGCCATGTTTAGGGAAGTAGGGGCTGGAAGTAGACTTCATAATCGACTGTGTTAGTGCAATGAATCCTCCATAAGAAAGAAGAATTCAGGGTTCAGAAAACTTCTGGAGTGGTGAACACATCCATATTCCGGGAAAATGGTGCACACCAACCCCAAAGAGGCAGAAGTTCCTGTGCCCAGGACTCTTCCAGACCTCACTCCATGTACCTTTCATTGGTTGTTCATTCATACCCTTCATTATATCACACACACACACACACACACACACACACACACACACACACACTTCATTTTGAGAAAGAGAGACAATGCAAGCAGGGGCAGACAGAGAGGGACAAGAGAAAGAGAAAGACACAGAATTCAAAGCAGGCCCCAGGCTCCAAGCTATCAGCACAGAGCCCGATGCAGAGCCAGAACCCATGAACTATGAAATCATGACCTGAGCTGAAGTTGGACACTTAACCAAATGAACCACCCAGGTGCCTCATTCATTATATCATTTATAATAAACCAGTAGATGTTCCCTGAATTCTGTGGGCCATTCTAGCAAATTACTAAACCCAGTGAAGAGGTCATGGAAATCCTGATTTTCCACCAGTCGGGCAAAGGCACAGGTGACAGTCTGAACTTGTGATTGACATATAAAGTGGGGGAAAGTAGTTGTGTGGGCTGAGTCCTTCACCTGTAGGTTCTGAATTGTAGGATGGACATCCTACAACTGTAGGACACCTGGATGATGTTACAGAATTGCTTGCCGTGATGTCCCTACACATCTGTTCACAGAAGTGTTCTGTGTGTAAAGGGCAACAAAAGAGTGTGTTTTCTTAGACCTAAAACAAGTATTTGTGCATTGTCTTTATGTGCAAAACTAAGGGGGGCATAAAAAGAATAGCTTTACGGTTTATCATTCAAGTGGGGAGATAAGAGGACACTGGAGATGCACCCCCTTCATGTCCTCCCTCCTTCTCTTGAGTCCACTTGCACTGTGGCCCACAATTCCAGGCACAGTGGTAGTAGTTTTCTACCACAAGCACCTTCTTGGGTCTTTTGCCTAAAGGTTCTCCCTCACTTGTTCCTTTACAGGCACATATAACTTCACAGTTCAGGAAAGCCAACACTCCCAGGAACAACAGGGTCATCCCTCAAGGCAGATGGGAGTTGTTGAGTCAATGACTCTCCCTGTCCTTCAGGGGACAACTCTGGGATGGGTCTGTGCAGTTTCTCAGAGGTTCTTGGGTGGGCCTGAGCCCCAAGTGCCCATGCAGTACTTGCTCACTAACACACACATCATAGGGTTTCCTCCCTTTTCTGTCTTATTTTCCTCACTACCTCCTCCCCCACAACTCACTGGGATCCCCTCCAAATAGAAAACCTGTATCCAAGTCCTTATCCCAGGGCCCACTTTCAGGAAGATCTAAATTAAGCATGTATACAGTAATTGATAACCTAGAATACATGACATTAAATCAGAAGCATAGAATTAATGTTGCTTAAAATGCGAAATTGATGTTTCTGGGGAAGATGACATTTCTCTGGCTTATGACCGTCAGTGGAGGAAAGATTTTAATGGCAGGATCTTGAAGGGTTGGTAGGATTTTTGTAGTAGAATAAGGAGGGGGAGGAGCAGAGGGAATGGAAAATTTTGAGGAGAGAGAAAAGACGAGGAAAATCAGCTTCAAGAACAGGAACTAGATATTGTGATGAAGAAAGTTGATGTATTGAATAGACGAAAGTGTTAGAAATATTGATTGGAGGCAGATTATAACACCTC
Source organism: Hyaena hyaena (assembly GCF_003009895.1). Taxonomy (NCBI): domain Eukaryota; kingdom Metazoa; phylum Chordata; class Mammalia; order Carnivora; family Hyaenidae; genus Hyaena; species Hyaena hyaena. The sequence goes on along the minus strand of NW_024082110.1, from coordinate 119,457 downwards.
AAAGTTTAGCTATGATTTAAGAACTTGAATCCATAGGAAATTGGGAGCCATGAAGGGTATTTGAACAGTGGTTTGAAGTGATTACAGAAGAGATTTAGTAGTTGATTGGGATGGAAGGATCCCACTATATAAAGTGAAGCATCAGGCCATAAGGACCTGCACTACAGTGAACTTTCTGGAAATGTACAGGAGGGGTAAATGTGAGGGAACATGATGAGGAATGTAGCACACCACCCAACTCCCTATTAGAGAAGGTCTCATAGCTCCAGCTGCTGGGGGCAAGGGCTGTAAGCAGACATGATTTAGCTTTCAGTGGTTTCAGCCAGGCGCAGAGAACCACCTCACCCAAAGGTGCCTGCTCCAGTGGCTCATGCATAGTCTGGGAACATAAAGGACTGGTCACCTCAACCCAAGCTGGTGAACTCTGACTGACCATTTTTGCTCTGAGACTGCCCATCCCATTGACCAAGGTTGACGTTGCATCATAGCTCAGCTTCTCCCACTGCCCACTTTTCTTGCTTTCCCTCTCCCCACAGGTGTTAGTCCCAAAGGTACTTCTTTTTTTAAAACTTTTTTTAATGTTTTTTTTTTTTTTTCGAGAGAGAGAAAGAGAGAGACAGAACATGAGCAGGGGAGGGGCAGAGAGAGAAAGAGAGACACTGAATCAAAAAATCAGGCTTCTGGCTCCCAGCTGTCAGCATAGAGCCCGATGCAGGGCTCAAACTCACATACCCTGATATCATGACCTGAGCATAAGTTGGACACTTATCCGACTGAGCCACCCACGTGCCCCCCAAAAGGTACTTCTTAGTAATAAACACTTTGCATGCTAAACTCCACCTCAACATCTGCCTCTTGTGAACCCAACCTGCAAAAGGAAGAATATAAAGGGATGGGGGTGAGGATAAAGTTGGTGATTATATTTGGAGAACAAAGAAAAAATGAAGTCAGCTTACAGAATAACTAGAAGGATTTGGTAATGGATAGTCCCATCAATGAAACTGGGGGATCAAGTATGAGGAGTTGATTTCAAGGTGATTTGGTATGTTTGGTTTCAGACATGTTGAGTTTAACTGTAAGGGATCTAAAGAATGCATGGGGTTCAGTATCCCCTAACATGGAGATAATTAGTTTTACCCAACTTCTTACCACAGTTCTATCTCTGTGGCCACAGATGGGGCCAGTCCTGGTTCCCAGCTCCAGGCATGGTGATCTGAGCCAGTCAGAATCCTTCTGTAGGATTTCCTAATTGGAAAGAAAAACTCATTATCTTTATTGGTCCTGAAGCTTCTAATAATATCTCAGACATCCAGGGGCCATTATGTTACTTGTCACCGTAGGAATAAGAGTAAAGATGGGTACTTCTGTGATCACATTACGTTATAGAAGACTCCATCTTAGCCTACTGCAGACAGTCTTGTGTTTGCCTTGAAGAAACAAACATCCATATTGTGGAGAGGGCCAGGGGAAGGTGGCCTGAAAATGGCCCTGGTCTACAACCATCAAGAAATCATGGACCTCAGTCCCACGACCACATGGAACTGGATTCTTCCCAACAATGAATGATCCTGGAAGAGGATGGGGAGCCGTAGATAAGCATGAAGCCTGGCTGACACCTTGACATTAGTCTCATGGGACCTTGAGCAGAGGACCCAGAAAAGTTGTGCCCAACTCTTGGCCGACAGCACTGTGAGTTACTAAAAGTATGTCTCCCTAAGCTATGAGGTTTTTGGTGTTTCTTATGCAACAATAGAAAACTGTTACACTGCTCTTACCATCTCTATAGCTGGGAAATCCCCCTTGATTTTCTTTCTTTTCAACCAAGGGAGTTTGAGAGATGAGTGGATCATAGGTGTACAGAAAACTGAGCCACCTAACTACAAGGGGAATTGTGAGCTCCAGGAAAACAGACTTAGATGCATTATGCTAGGGTTCAAACATATTTATGACCCACTCTGGAGGAAGATAACCAAGTGAGTAGTATAAGACAACTCTGGCATCTGTAATATCTGGGCCAAAACAAAGAAAAAATAGTCTTGTTATTGCAAGCCATAAAACCATGTGTATCTACACTAATTGAGTGCAGAGGGGAGATAACTTCATTCAATTGCTATTTCTTCATCATAGTCGGTGACAGGGACAGTGTTTGGGGTGAGGAGGCCATGGTAGACATGTTAACTTTCTATCTTGCTCAGTTTTATGGATTGAGCCCCTGCTGTCTTGGCTGCACTGGGTGAAGAAGAAATACAACTCTGGATTCATAGCATGTTGGAACTGGGGGAAGTCCATCCCCCACATCCTACTAATAAGAAAAGGATAATGGGCATGGTAAAATGGCAGAGCTAGACTTGAACTAAGGTCTCTGGGCCAGGCTCTGGGCCAACGCTCTGTGCAGCACACTGTGTCTCATGGTAGGCATGTGGTGTGGGGTTGGAATCTGTGTCTCAGACAGCTTGGGCCTTATGCTTCAATAGCTGTTTTATAGAGCTCTGCCTTATTATAATAACTTTTAATTGGACTCAAAAGCCTCAATACAAAAGATGAGGAGAGAGGAGTGTTAAACTCTCTCAGAGGAAAATGTTAGGCAGGGAGATATGGCACTTGTAAAATTCTTTATGGTACTGTAAGGATCTGGGGGTGAAGAGGAGTGGGGAGAGTAGGGGCTTTTCCTGACTCATCACCTCCCTTTGGACATTGTTCTAAGAAAGAAAGAACAAATTTTGCAGTATCTTTAGAGTGGCTTTCTACCATGACCATGTATCAGAACTTCTTGTGGATTTCTTAAAAATAATGGTTATTATTTATTGTCAGGGTATAGTGTTGGTTATTACCAATCTTTCTGAAAATCTCCTTATAATAAAATATCTGATCTTGCCAAAGGGATCCAGCAGGAGTCTGATCACAGAGTTGGATCCAGCTGCCAGTTTGCTAGAAATACTAGGAATGCACTGAGGGTGTAGACTGCAAGATCCAGACTGTGGATGGAGACTTCAGATCAGACAGACTGCTTCTCCAGTGGTTAAATTAAAAAAAAAAAAAAAAAAAAAAAGGATGAGGGAAATATCTCTTAAGTTAAAAGAAGAAGGCTTAAACAACATCTCGAGTTTAAAATAATACGGGGAAGGTATAACTATCAAAGAAGAATGATGTGGACCTCTGGGGGGGAGAGGTACTGAGGCTGGGATGGACACATGGAAGGCTCTGGCAAAGTTCTCTTTCTTTATCTGAGTAGTAGTTACAAGAATGTTCCCTAAATGATATGCACATTTTGTGTAATTTTCTGAAACTTCGTTTTATTTTATAATAGCAAGGTAAGAAAAAAATCACTCCTCGGGTGAGTTTGATTTAGAGGTAGGGACGCTATGACTTGTTGGATTCCCGCCATGGTACCAGGAATCCTCACATCCCCCAGAATTAATCTGAATCAATTTGGGGAGGTACACTGAGTTATTTCATTTCATAATTTAGGAAGCTGAAACTAAGTGAAGTTTGGCTGATGTATTATAATATAACTAAATATTCTTGAAAATTCCAGTTTTCTCCAGATTCTGAATTATAGAGAACAAACTGATAGTTTGTGTATCTACCTCCAAGGGGAGGTGGGTGGGAGTTGGGTGAAATCGATGATGGGGATGAAGGAGTGCACTTGTCGAGATGAGCATGGGGTGTTGTATGGAAGTGTTGGATCCCAATAGTGTATATCTGAAACTAATATGACACTATGTCTTAACTAACTGGAATTAAAATAAAAACTTAAGAAAAATTCCAGTTTTCTTGAAAGGGTACTACATGTGGGGACCAGGTGAAGAAGCTCAGGATAAACCCCTTCCTTTGGTTTCACACAACTCTAGAACACAGAAACTGTTACATTACAGATAACATGACATAAACACCTCTTCCCTTTTCAATTAACACATTCAAGTCCAGAGAGAAAATACCCTGCACAAGGCTAATTATTGAGAAGACATGTATCCAAGTTTTCAGATGTGTGCTTCACCCTTTACTGACATTATTTAATCCTCTGCCACTTTGTGAATGAGTAATATTTGGATTTCAGGGAGGTGAAGGAACTTTAAGTCATGGTTTGAAAGTGACAAAATTTGAGCCTGATCTATGTTGGGCTTCCCAGGTCCAAGCACAGGATTCTCAAGTGTATTCCAAGAGGACTTGTTCTAGAAAACCATCGTGATGTATGTGTCATACTGTGGTGTGCTGCTTACCCTCTCTTCCCCTCCCTGCTACCTGGAACCCTTTGACTATCCTTGTCTGCTCTGCTAAGAGCCTGAAACCCCGGACTTCATCACTGGTTACTGGAGTTCCTTTGGACTCTGGCTGCTCCATGGGTTCGGCCAACATGAGACTCTAGCAATAGACCAGCGGGTGGGAAGAGAGGATAGGGTATTTCTCTGCCTGCCGTTTCCCTGCTTCTGATTGTGTCATATGGCAATGGTCGAGTCTTCGATCATGCAGTTCCCTCCTCTATGCCAGCTCCATGGGTTCTGGCAAACACCAAGCCCCCTCCTTGCCCCTTCAGGCCAGAAGCAGTCATGGCCCCCCAAGCTGTTCATCTTTGGATGCCTCAGCCAGCCTTCTTGTTTCCCTTAACTGTGAAAACACTCTCACAAAGACCCTCACCATTATCTTCAGTTAAAACTTTTTGAGAAGGAGTCAGCTTCAAGACCCAGGTTGTTATAGAGGCTGTATCACATGTAGATGTGGGATGAGCATGAATAAAACTTAGGAATAAAAATCATGTCATGCTACTTAATTTTCTTTTTTTTAGTTAAATACAATCTGACCCCAGGATGTCTGAGATTGGCTCTCAGGACACTCCATGTAAGGCACCCTCAGGTCTGTATGAAGACTGTGAGGGTCTCATGCTCAGTAAAATATTCTGTAGGACCCCTACTTCTACAAGATATGCACACCACCTCTGTGATTCCCCTGTTCGGTGCACAAAGTCTCTTGAAATCTGGAGGTCCTGTAGTGTCAGGGCTCAGCCACCCTGAACCACAGGGCCCAGGAACAGCTTTCTCAGATGTTCCCACAATCATACTGTGGCCTCCAGAGATCCTGCACCATCCTCCTCAGGGCCCTGTAGAGCAGTGGGCGGTTCCTCAGCATCCAAGGTTCCTTGCACATCCTGCTTTGGCCCTCCTTCCACACCTCTTCTTGAGTCAGGAAAAATCAAGGATTTGGGCTGTCTTCTTGACCAGGAGAAGAAAGGACAATAGAGAGAACAAGACACAAGGGCAACTGGAGATCAGGCTTGGGATGCACCATGAAGCCTAGACAACATAAAGTGTACTCCATCACTCCGTTAGTAAGTTCTATGGAACCAGAGACTGTTCTCACTCTCTTGGAAGCAGGTATTGAAGGAGAGCAATAGCTGATTAGCCCTACAAACATGCCATGTGTCAGGACCCTGTGGGAATTCCTTGCCTGCCTGAAGGAAAGAAACCCAGGAGAGTTCATGGGCACGTCAAAAATATTTACCTTCCTATCTTCAAGAAAGGGTCAATTCAATATTTGATTTCAGGATAATTTAGTGGCACCAATTGAATATATGTTTATTTTCCTTAATCCTCCCCTTTACTTTTTGCAACTCAGTTTATTTCATGCTCTCCAAGTGGAAAAAATAAGAAATGAATTTTTCAAAAGTAAATTCCCACTTTTTAAAGGTACATGATGGGCAAAAGTTTCTCCTCTCAGTTCTGGGGAAGGCAAAGAACAACAGAATTCTCATAACAATCTTTGTCAAATACCATCATAAAGGAACTTGCCAGTACCTCCTTATTAGGCTGCCATTACTGAGAATTTTAATAAAATGTAAATAAAGCAGTGGGTAGAGTAAGCATTGCCTATGTGCAGATCTAAAGATTTTGTCATCTCAGGTAATATGTTGGTTAGACAAACGAAATTATGAGACTCAGTTTCCAAAGCTAACAAAAGTTGCCTATTTAAAAACAAGGGTATTTTAAAAGTTTATTTTATTATTGAGAGAGAGAGAGAGAGACTTTGTACATAAGCAGGATGAGCAGGGGAGGGGCAAAGAGAGAGGGAGAGAGAGGATCCCAGCAGGCGTGGAGCTGTTAACACAGAGGCCAATGTGGGGCTTGTACTCATGAACAATGAGGTCATGACCTCACACAGCCCAAATCAAGACTGAGCCACTCAGGCACCCCTAAAAACAAATTATTAAAGTAAAATAATGATCATATAGAATTTATATTGTTTTTAATGCCTGATATATTAATGTGCTTTTTTAAATTAAAAAATAATTTTAATTTTTATTTCTTCTTCTAATGGCTGTGATGTGTGTGTGTGTGTGTGTGTATACATATATAGTTTTCTAGTGTCTGAAGAGTTTCTCAAGAGAACAGATAAAAAAACTCACAAGGCAAAGGCAGAGAAGTTCCACACTGAATTTTCCTTTCCTGCTCTTACCCCCTTGCACAGGGCAAGTCCTATCTTTTGCCTTCATGAAGAGCAAAGTGGAACAGTCTGGGGAAGCCATTGAAGCATTTCTCACTTGGCATCTGGCAGAGGAGAAATAGTAGCATGGAAGGCCTCGGGAGTCTTTTGAATTGATTTATTCCACTTTTCAGGGTATTGAAGAAAATTAACTCTGGAAGACCTAGCCATGTGACTTTGGACAAGTCACTAAATTCTCTGGGATGTCATGTTCCTCATCTTTGGTTCTAAAGACTTTTATGAATCTGCCTTCTAAAGAACACAGACATAGTGGATAAAGTTTAAATGCTTTGAAGTCAAATAGGCTGGTTCAAATCTTAAAGCCAGTTTTTGAGTACTGTGTGACCTTGGGTAACCTGCAGAATTTCTTTGTGCCTCAGTGCCTTCATCTTAAATGAGAACAAATGCATCATGATGATTGAGACAGTGCATGTAAAGACTTAGGACAGCGCTGGCATTTGGTAAGAGCACAGGTGAGTTCTTTTTCTTCCTGTCATTGTTAGGGGTTGTAGCAATAATGTTTTTAGTTGCAATGGGTTGTTGACTGCCAAGTGAAATGCTACTCTTAGACCTTCAAGATGAGATGTAGGAAAAGCCACAGATGCTCATGGTCAGCTATGTGTCTTGCTCATGGAGGGGTAAGATTCATGGCAAGCCTAACAAGATCATCTCATCTGTATGGTCCAGTGTCTGAAATTATACTCTAGGACCTCCTGGAAGTTAGTATTTCCCCCTTTCTTAACCTTAGAACTCAAAATGTTTAACCAGCTGAGTCAGCCCCCAATAGGGTGAGATCAGGATCTTCAATGACCTTAAGAATCCAGTTTAAGTCTTTAGCCAAGACTCAGAGGGCTGAAGCCAAGTCCGAATTATTAAGATGCAAAAAAGAATATGTGAACAGAAAGCTGCAGTTACACATGATAGAAATGCCATTTGAGGGAAGCGCATCTGGTGCCCCCCCATCCCATCTCTGTCCCCGTCACTCACCTACCGCTGTCTCTAAGGAAGCTTTGGGGGCGGAGCCCACTCTACTCCCCCACTGGGAAGGTGGAAGGGGGAGGCTTATGATTGTTTGACATGCACCTGTTGAGAAACAAATGGACAAGCTCACCTATGCATGAGCTTCCTACGTCCTTGGTAAGAGTGAAGTGATCCCTGAAGAACAGCACCCTGAGCATGACAACCTGACCATGCATGGACTGCCCTTGAGCCAGGTGGCAAGACAGGTGGTAGGTGTCCTTCCCCAATGACAGGATGCCCTGATGGTATCCCCTCTGCTTTTGTTTGTTTCTTCATTTGCTTGTTTATTTACTTATTTCCAACTTTATTGAGATATAACCGACATATAGTATTGTGTAACTTTAAGGTATACAACATGCTGATCTATTACATACAGATCACAAAATCTGCTTCAGCCAAGGAGTGGCACCCTGAACAGAGAGGGTAATTGCATCTTGGTTTAAGTTGTGTGTGTGTGTGTGTGTGTGTGTGTGTGTGTGTGTGTGTGTCTTATTTTCCCCTAGACCCTGAGGAATGACTCAGAAAAGCACACAGATGAGGGGCTGGCAGGGTCCACTCTGGGTGGCAGCCTGCTTCCCCCCAAGTTGGTAAATTCTGTGACCAGATTTAAGCCATTTATGGAAACCTGATCTCAGACCGGTTGCTCCAGTTGTTTTCAGACTATAGCCTATTATGTTTCTAATGGTCTTTGATGAATGTAAGCTCTGCCTTCTTAGGAAAACTGGGCAAAAACCCTCTACAAAACACACACACACACAAACACACACACAGACAAAACTAGGGTAAAAGCAAATGGCAGAATATTTAACAATTTGATGTAGGAGAGACCATAGGAATTTTCTCTTCAAAATACAGAATCACTAATATTTTACATTAGTGTATACATGAGGCAAAAACATTCATCAATCCTCTATGGCTTATCAATTTATGGATAGTTTTCAATGCACACAGATTTTGACAGTGTTAAGTTTAATTTTTGGACCAATGTATTAACATTTTTGGAAAGATTTCCTTACTCTATATTAACTACAAGTAATAATAATAATCCACTTTGTAAGGCAAGTTTCAACTCTTGTGGCAATATTAGCCATCTCAAGTTCAAGTAGCCATGCTTGAAGGCTTCCGCCCAATGTCTGTCTGTGCTTTCTGGCACCACTGTGGACTCCTTGCCACTCTACATGGATCTCCATGGTAAGGCTAATCCCCTCCTTGGCATTGGATCTGCGTTACCTCCTACCCATGTCAAGTTCTGGCTCACCTGCCTCATCCAGCCCCATTTCTTAGTTCTCTCCATCCAGACACTTTCTTTAAAGTCACTCTGGCCCCTGTGAGTCCTTGGCTCTCTTTCTTGTCAGTTAGTGGACAACAGCTCACGAATACCTTGAGATCCCACAAGAACATTGCTGGCAACTTCTCTATTCTCTGACCTTCTCTAGCAACAGAAGGTTCTTGCTTTTATATGAAGAGAAAACTACTTCTGTACCCAGTGTAATGCTTAATCATATCCTGCACTTTCTACCATTGGTTTGTATACTTACCATCTCTCAGCCCCCAGCACTTAAATCCATGGAAGGGAGAACTGGGACCTTCTGTGTCCAGGGCACTAATGCTGGAGACACCCAAGAACACCCTTGTTCCCTTGTGACCAGAAATCTGAGACTGGGAGATGCATTTCTAGGCAGGCCAATTCTCTGGGAAAATCAGGAATGATCTGTTTTTAGCTTGACTTTTTCCTATACTTACTATTAGAGGCCCCAAGAGACACCCACGTGGAAATACTTCTTCTGCTTTCCCTGTTTAATAAATGACATTCTGAGGGCTAGAGAGGTGTAGAGGGCAGAATCCTTGATGACAGAAACCCCCACACTGGATAAACAGGAGGTGGAGTGAAAATATAGCAGGTGAAGATGATGCTGAGGACATGTCCTCCTGGCTGGTGCAAAGTGCACGGCAGTGACATTGAGACCCATGCACGTGTGCCACTGAAGCACACTTTAGCACTGCAGAGTTTTGTCCTTGTGGGGGGGGGCAGGGCTCAACCCAGAGGTCAAGCAGTGGACCCGACAGTGACTGGGTTCCTGCTCAGGATCAGGAGTTTTGCATTATTCCCTCCCATTCTGAAAAGCACCCTTTCTAATCATTGGAATTATTCTTTTTTTTTTTTTTTTTTTTTTAAATATCTTGGGTGCTTTCAAGTTTTTTTTTTTTTTTTAATATTTTTATTTATTTCCAGGAGAGAGAGAGAGAGAGACAGCGTGAGCAGGGGAGGGTCAGAGAGAGTGGGAGACACAGACTCTGAAACAGGCTCCAGGCTCTGTGCTGGCAGTCAGCACAGAGCCCAACGCGGGGCTCGAACCCACGAACCGCGAGATCATGACCTAAGCGAAAGTCGGACGCTTAACCGACTAAGCCACCCAGGCGCCCCAACATTGGAATTATTCTTGTGTCCAGAGGGAAACAAGTCCCAGAAAGGCAACGTTCACTTCTGTTTCCGTGTCACTTCAACAAAACTGAGATTTGAATTCACATTTGATTTTGGCTTCCAAGGCCTTCCAATTCTTTCTGTCATGTTGGTGATTCTCAAATTGTTCATGTGTCAGAGAAACTAGAAGGTGTACACTTTTTTTGTATTGTGTCGATCACTTGGAAATACTGATGGGTCAAACTTACAGTAGCTCAATACATAACCTCACATTAAACCAGATACAGTGCCATCCTCTATAGATTCCAGTTAGCGAGTGCTAAATGAGTCTTTAAATTTTACAGGAGAGAAACAGGACAGTGAGAAAAATTGGTAAGCATGATTTTTTATGTGACCCAGGAAAAAAGGTCACAATTGAAACCAAGAAACAAGAGAAGTCCTGAGTCCAGCTTGGGGATCCCTAGTTCTCAGGAAAAGGAGTCTGAGAGATCAGTCCTGGGGCCTGGTACCAGCTCACTGCTGGAGAGAAGTGAGGAGGCAGAGAATCCCAGACCCTCTGAAACCCGCTGTGGTTGTCCTCCCATCCCTCCCCCGCCCCGCATCACCACTGGGGTCTAACTGCCCTGCCATTAATTCCCACCAGAGAAGCAAACCAGTGACTCTGGTTTTAGATTTTTTATGCAAATCATTCAAACATTTTGTTAGAAATTTAGAAAACACAGGTAGACAGCAACAATAAACTATAAACAAGTAAGTTGTAAACATCCTCCACTAATATCTCATTGCTTTAAACATTTGGATCTACAATATTTCAGGTAATTTTCTGTACACATACATTCTATGGATTTTTGGTTTTGTATGTCTGCCTTTCTATGCCAATTAAGCCATAGCTGTGTTTGTGTATCTTGAAGACGGGTTCCCACCACATGCGCAGGAAATTGCCTGAAGTGCATTTTTAGAATGCATATTCCGAGACTTTTTGTTCCACTAAATCAAAATTTCGCACAGCATGGGAGCCAAACATTTGTTTTTAACCAAATTTTGAAGTGATTATTATACGCACTACATGTCAGCCGTCATCTGTGTCATGCCCTAGAGTATTCCAATATATATGCCAGATCCTGACTTAGTCAATGCTCTAGTGGTTGTGACTTCAACAATTTCTGTTTTTTTCCCAATGATACTATCTATATCAATGCACACATATCTTTCCACATTGTTTTCTTTGGACACATTTTGTTTATTTTAGTTCAGTTTAGTTTAGTTTTTGAGAGAGAGAAAGAGAGAGAGCACATATTTGTGCATGCGTGCAAGTGGGGGAGAGAGAGAGAGAGACAGAGAGAGAGAGAGAGACAGAGAATCTTAAGCAGGCTCCATGCCTAGAGCAGAGCCCAACATTGGGGCTCAGTCCCACAACTCTGGGATAATGACCTAAGCCAAATCAAAAGTTGGACACTCAATCGACAGAGCCACCCAGGCATCCCTGGACACATTTTGAAAGTGGGGTTGATGGATGATGGGGTTATAAGATACACTTAGGCTTGTTGTGCCTGTTGCCTATGGCAGAAATAGGAGTACCCAGGTGCAGTGCCCCACTCCCACTCAACCTCGATAGTACCACAGTGTTTTAAATTCCCTGAATGCTCAGAAGACCCAGAGGACCACCTGCTGAAAGCTGGAAGCTGCTCAGATGGGGAGGCCAGTTGGTCAGCAGCTGTGGAGCCCAGATATGAAACTCTGGTAATGTTCTCCCTTGCCTCAGGCTGTGTCCTGTGCATGGGCTATCACTCCGCAGAGCGCTTGCACCTCCTGCCCAGAGATGGCCCAGGCCCAGGCTGACCACTCCCACAGATCATCCGACAGCTGCTGAATGTGTGACTCTCCAAGGGAGGGACTAGGGAAGGGGATCTTTTGGGTCCTGCACCCAATTCCAGTGTGGGAATTGCTGGGACACCAGCTGAGTGTCCTACAACTTAACTCAATTCTGACACCATCTTCCTGGAAATAGCTGCAGACTCCATGGATTAAGGGTTCAGTCCTACAAGACTGCTCCCCATCTGCTCCCTGCCCACTTCTGACATGGATTGCAAGCAAGTTCAGGCTATCATCTGTGCTCAGATTTAATTAATTTGCTACAGCAATTCATAGAACTCAGAGAAACATTTTACTTACTGGATCATCCATTTATTATAAAAAGATGGAACTCAGGAACAGCCAGATGGGAGAGATGCACAGGGCAAGGTATGGGGAAAGGGTAGGTGCTTCCATGTCCCAAGTATGTCACTCTCCCCAAATCTCCCATGTTCACCAACCCCAGAATTTCACCAAACCCAGCCCTTTCAGGGTTTTATAGAGGTTTCATTACATAGGCACAGTTGATGAAACGATTAGTTTTTGGTGATTGATTCCACTCCTGCCTTTCCTCTCCTTGGAGATCAGAAGTGGGACTGAAAGTTCTAATCCTGTAATCACATTTGGGTCTCCTGACCACCAACCCCCCAACCTTAGGTGAGGTTCAAAAGTTACCTCATTAGCATGACAAGAGTCACATTTGTGTCTTATTTCACTTAGGAGACTCCAAGAGCTGTAGGAGCTCTGTGCTAGAAATGGGAACAAAGACCAAACACATATTTCTTATTATAAACCATAATCCCACAGGGTCATGGAAGAGGGCTACCCTCACTAGCAGTTTCTCCCGGGGTCCACACTCCAGACCGGGCGCAGGCACCTGAGCTTCTGCATACCCGCCTTCTGTTCCTTTTCCCTTCAGCTGTCACCATTACATTGCTCGCCTGTGTTAGCTGCAGTAGGTCATGGAGACAGAGTCGCAGAGGGGATCCATTCCATGGCCTGGAGTTTCTTGCACTCTAGCTTGGGAGATAAATGGAGAACCGCCAAAATCCTGCATGAGTGGAGCCGCAGCAGAAGTATGGCTTGTTATCCAGGGAATGGGAAGGAGCTGGGGCCCCTGGAAGTCACAAGGAAGTCATCAAAAAGCTGATGGTTCCTCTGTGATCTAAAAGGGAGACCCTAATCAGAGGGATGCACAGGTACCCCAAATCTGGACCACATGGAAGCACAGAACAACCTTATATGTATATAATACACATAATGAAATCATACTTTACAGAATCTTCACAAAGCAGTTTTTCTCCCCAACAATATGGGATGCCCATCTACTGTCAGCACATTTATGGCCTCCTTTTAACGTTATTTCCATGGATATTGAGTAGTCTATGTTACAGGTGGTCCATGCAGTATTTAAGCTATGGCTCACACCCTTGTTTCAGATCAGTACTGAAGTATGGGTTTTATTGTCAGGCTCCCCTCCTGAATATCAGATATCCAGATGCCGTGCCCTTTTGGACACAATTTCCCTTATCAACACCAATGTGTCCCTTAATGAAAACTTGGTATCTTAATAGACGTTTAGGTTCCTGAATGTATTTTCTTATAAATAAGCCTGGAGTGTAAATATTAGGAAAATAAAAGTTATCGATAGCCCTACTAATGTTATAGGTGAGGAAACTAAAACCAAAGAAATACTTTTTCTGAAGAATATTCTAGACTTAAAAATGTTGGTCGATGATGGATGTGGGGGGGAAGGGGGATGGGCATGGAGGAGGGCACTTGTGGGGATGAGCACTGAGAGTTATGTGGAAACTAATTTGACAATAAACTATTAGAGAAAAAGATGTACTGAACTGTACACATAAAAAAAAATGTTGGTCGAGTGGGAGCCGCCTCTCAGGGTGCTGACCACTGCTGACCTCTAAGGGCAGAGTGAGGTACTGCACAAAAGACCCTTTGAAAGCTAGGAACCAGTGTGGCTTGTGGTTGCTCCAACTACAGTTATGAGTTCTCAGAGTCTTTGAATACATGCCAGATTTGCTCATAATTAGAGGGGGTTTAACCAAGTGGCATGGCATTGACCCAGTGAGTCATGCTTCAAATGACTCAAATTTATAATGTTGCCTGTAGTATAAAATGTAAAAGTATACAACAGTGAACTGTTCACATTGACTCATCTCCTAGTTATATATCAGAGGCCATCTTCATCTTATGGCCTTAAAGTCCCACTGTTTTCTAGCACATTTCCAACTGCAGTACAGAAATGCCTGTGACCATTCATTGCCTGTCCAGTTAATTTTCCATTATGATGGGGACGTCTGGCAGAGGGCTTTAGGCCCCCAGCAAATGCCAAACTGACATCTGAGATCAGACACATCCTTGTGCCATATACCAAGGGTCGAAAGCTCAAGAAAACCTCATTCTGATCAGGCAGTGTCCTTCCACTTGGAGGGAAATTGGCGACAAGGAGCTCATGGATGCCAAATGATTGCTGAAGTCAAAATCTGGATGGAGACAGAGTGGCAGCAAAGTTCTCATGGTGGGTAACTTTCCAGTGAGACCTGCAGTTGTCTAAAGACTTGGGGCAAATGGAGATAGGCAAAACTTGGAACTGCATCAAATTCAGTGGAAGGGAGGAGCAGAGGAATCAAGGAAAAATCTAGAAACAAGACTGAGGCCATCACGGAAGTACAACCAATAAGAACTGCTTAGATGGGAAAAGGAGGTATACACAGTACAGTTTTGTAAAATGTGATGGAGTTTTAGTGATGGGAACACCCATTTGGATTTTCTGCTCTAAAACTTCTGTGTGAGACTATCTGAGTTTCTGTATTCTTTATCATTAGTGGAGGGAAAAACAGATGGATTTCAGTATGTATATCAGCAGTTAGGATTCTGAAAACATGCTCTTCTCTTTATGTGGCTGAATAAAGCTCTGACTGGCAAGGGGATCCTTCCCTCCAACTTCAATGAGTTCACGTCACTCTCTGGCACAAGGGCATAGCTTTGATGTAACCAAATAATTAAGTTTGATGTGTGAAATAAACTAAACAAATTATTAATAGCTAATGACTGCCATTTTTTCTACATATTTTTAAATGACATGTATGTGTGCTAAAATACATATTCATTGTAAAAAATTTAAGGAATACCTCAGAATATAAAGGAATAATTAAAGTACTCAATCCTTACTATGTGACAGTGATAACATCCAATATTTTTATATCTTGATATGTATTCTTACAGTTTTTCCTAAATTATTTATATGCATTTCCTCATTTCTATTTCTTTATCCACACTTGTACCTACAGAATTGGGAATCAAATAATTTATAGTGTTTTATTAAATTGGTTTATTTTGGTTAACAATGGTAAAGATGCTTATTGCATATTTTTACATAATATGATTACATATGGTTTTAAGGAAGTGCAATAATCTATCATGAACTTGTAACAATTTACCTATTGTTTAAGTTGTTTTCATAAAAATAATGAAGACTGTAATGAACATCCAATAGTTTTCCTTTGCTTCCTTTCTTTATGCTTTACCAATAATTCAGAATCACTGAATAAGCAAAGATTGAAAAGGATTGCTTGATCTTCTCAGTCAGTGGATGTTAAAGGCAATGAGTGGCTTTCTTAAGATGACACAGAAGTTAGTATTACCAAAAAAGTTCTTTCAAATGTAAACATATAAGATGATCAATAGGGGTGAGAAGATGCCCTTCCACAGCTCATTTGCCTGGTGTCCTGTTTCCCTGCTGATTCTGAACGTGAGAGAGGTAGGTCTCTTCAGAGGTTGTGATGAAGCCCTGAGTGAAAGGGAGGAGCCCACATCAGGGCTACAGGCCAATCCACACCTCACTTCATGTCATCCTCACAGCATGTCAGGGAAGCTGCTATTGACTTTTTGTTTGACAGATAAGGAATTTGAGGGCCAGTGGCAAAAAAAAGGGTGCCCAGGAACAAAACAGAGATGAGTGCATGCATATACATGCCTGACACTCAAAACCATAACATCATGAGAGGGCAGGACATAGTGGAGATCAGGAAGCCTTTATACTCACCCAGCCCCCATTTTCTCCTCAAAAACCAGAGGAGAAACAGTTGATCAATCCCATAAAGTCCAAAGCAATGCTGACAACAGAGAAAGACCAAGTGAAAATTAAAGATTAGGCCCTCTGCAAGAGATTATCATCCATATCTACCCCCATACTCTCTTTTCATGCATCTTCCTCAACCTTGAATTTATTAAAAAATGCAAATACATTAAAAGAGATGTTAAAGGTTTATTTAGACTAAAGTGTGAATGACTACTCAAAAACCATTGGGTATACTCATTTAGAAAAATTAATTTTCCCATACTTTTGTAGAAAGACTATTTATCCAAGATAATTGAAAAAGAACTGAGATTATTATAAACTGTCCATTAATGGTGCAGATATAACTATAACCAGAGGAGAAAAAGGATATAAGGATGGAAAAACCAACAGATATGAACCAATAAGAAACAATCAGGAACAGGAGACTAGAGCTAGATAGTGAAATAGTGGAGTTCCTAATACGAAATTGATAGGTAGCCAATTGAACAGAACAGCTATACAACAGGAAATTCAAATTACTACATAACCATATCTGGCTTTACTCAAAATTTGGCTTTAGTCAAAATTATTTTTAAAAAAATATAAAAAAGCAACAGACAATGGGATGAACAATTGATGATGGGTTTTCCTGGTGACAGAATTAAGTATCTCAATCACTGCAATCCCAAATTAATATAGCTGTGATGGTCCTTGTTTTTATGACCTATGATGCCGTGTGCTTTGTATTATCAGTAAATATTGCCAGTACACTCTGAATTGAAAGCCAGATTCAAGTCCCTGATGCAAGATTTATTTAATTAATATGAATATATATAGCATGTTTACATAAAATAGAGCATAGTTAGAGAAACACAAACTCTGAATACAGATGGATTTGAGTTCAATCCTGACTCTACTCTTTATTAGTTAGAACTGTTGAGAAATTACTCCACTTCCATTAACTTCTATTTTGGATTCTGCAATATGGACATAATAGTATATACTTCACACGGCTGTTGTACAAGTAGTCGGTGAGGTGGGTGAACAATATTGTACAGTAGACCATTCATAAATTCGTAAGATATTTTGACTGAGAGGAGACAATTGCATTTTCCCTCATTGGATCTGCAGGGATGTGGAAGTATAACTCACTCTGGGATTCTCTGGCAAGATTGAGAACATCCATATGGAAAATTCAAATAGAATGGGTGAAGATGCTGTGCTTAGTAATCCTGGTAGCTCTGGAGCAACACTGGTCAGCTGCAGGGTTTCTATACAAGCTTCCACGTCTTCAGGAGTAGGGGGAACATAGCAAGATTTCTGACTAGCCCTGGTCCCTGTACAATCTAGATACCACCAAGATGTTCCATTCCTTGTTTGGTGGGGCTGATGGGATTAATCAAGCTGTGGCTCCTTGCCCATCAGTTAAAACATATTCCTATCTGTACTCATCAACCATTTCCCCTGAGATGGAGGTATGTACCATTGCTGCTCCAAGCCTCTTTTGGGGCTGTCTAAAGTTCATGATTAAGAACGATTTGGAACAAAAGACTTCAAACCTTGTGATACACACACATGCACACACACACACACACACACACACACACACACATTTGGCTGATACTTTCATGGAAAGAAGTGGATCAGCAGTAGTTAGCACAACCAGCCTCACCATTAATGTTCTGTTTCATTTCTGATAGTGAACTTGTAATATAGAGTTTCCATAGCAGCACAGGGTGTCCTAAAGGTAATTGGGTTTTTCTCAAAACATTTCAGAGAATGAGATTTATAGACTGCCATCTCATCTTCTATGTGGGAAGACAAAGCCTGAATAAAAATATATATCCATACTCACATGTGGGTCAGAGCATTCAGAGAAACAACTAGAAAACATTCATCTGAATTTAATAAAAATATTGTTGAAAAACAAATTTCAACTGATATTTCAAACTGTATTTGATGATTTCATTGGCTTTATGAAACGATTCACAAATTGTCATCCCATCCATCAAGAAGAGAGAAGTTCTATTTGTATAAAATGGAAGGTTTTATAAAGAGATAGGGGCAAGAAATTATTGGCAAAGGAAAGAAGGATTGTTTCAGGTCAGGTGTCTCTTTTGGGGGATGGGGAAGAGGAAGGCAGGGTTTTTACCATATAAAGGACTTCACTGGGCTGGCCAGGAAATTTAAGAGTGACTTAAAACTTCACATGCCTAGGATAGGTTGAAACCATAATTAAGTCTTAATTTGCTGTCCTGAGAGGCAAATGTCTCCATTTGGGCTTGTTTCTTCTTATTTTTATTTAACAATTCTATATAGTTGGTTTAATTAGTCAATAAAAACTGGGTAAAGTGACATAATTACTCCATAAATAGCCCCAATACAGGTCAGAAAATATATATTCCATTCAGTGAAAAATTATTCAATTTTACTCTATGTTAGGGCTTGTTTGCTTTTCAAATACTGCAAGTATGATATGGAGCTTAGTTTTCTGTTTACTATGTACCGTGCAATTCTTAACCATATGATTTTATATTTTTTACCTTCTATTTCTTATTATCCAAGATTGATACTATTTCCCCTTATCCAAAATTATAATTTTCTACTGAGTTCAGGATGCAGTCTACTGTAAATGTATGAACACAATTAAATCTTCCTCCTTAATAATGAAAATAACCTTCACTCTTTTCCGCACAAAGAACATGCCTACATGGCAAACCTCTGCTTTCTGTATATATTAAACTGTTTGCAATTTACACATAGCAAACCGAAAGCTGGTGAAAATCCTTTTACATTTGTGAGTTAACAAAAAACATTTTTCTTTATTGGAAAAATCAAATTGTGCTTTCTCATGCCATGTGAAGTAGTGACTCTGGTTTATTTGGAACAGCAAATAAACTTTGGTTTGAAAAAAAGTTAACTCTAATACAGGTAGCGGTGAGCTACAAAGCCTAAACTCTTCCTATCTTAGTGCTGAGTGTGGGGCTCTGCTTTGTAAGGACAAATTGCAACAATCAGATAAGTTCTTTTTCTCCATTCTCCCTGTCTGTCTCTCTTTGTTCTTGCTACCCCCCTTCCCTAGCTCTTTCCCCCTCCCCTACCTTCCCCTCCCTCCCTCCCCCCCTTCCTTTTTCAGCCATAACATGCACGCATATCTTTATTCTTGGTAGCGAGAGCAGAGCGCTTGAGTCAAACTACACATCCCAGATCTTCCAGCACATGGCTACAGTGGGAGCAGCTATGCTTATAAAATGAGAGCCCCCCACTCCTCACCATCTACACCGATTGGACCTGACAGAAGCCCCTGGGAAAACCAGCAGAATTGGGAGGGGGACAGCGCACCCTTGACTAGCCGCCCCTTTGCAGGACTACCTTGAATTAGGAAGGTTTTACCTGTAAAACACTGCAAAGAATGTTTTTCTCAATTGCAGAGTGGGAAACCAAAGGCTTATCTGCAACAGACGGTAGAATCAGCAGCCCCTGGAGGGAAGCATGGCTGACAGCCACAGAGAAGATGTCCTGGGCTCACATTGGCGCTCTGGAATATGGTTTATTGTGGTCCAGAGACCCAGGAGACCCTTGTGGATGGTTCCAAGACCCCCCATCTCCTGATGACCAGTCCCCATTCCTTTATTCTCAAAGCTTTCCAAGAGGTTTTTTTCTATTCCTGATCAAGATTTCTGACTGCAAATCACAATGCTAAATATATTTGTTTTAATTCCAAAGAGATTAGAAAACAGGCATAAGGTCTGATAATGAATAGCTGTCCTGGGATAGAGGTTGCAAAAGTAGGAAAGTCATGAGAGTTTTTTCCTTGAGGGATTTCACCTCCACACTATCCATGCTGCCACCCGTTTCTCATCATTGCCCTCTGAAGGGCTATGGTGTTCAAAAGTTGAAGCCATTCCAAAATTATTTTTAGAACAAACCGTTTGAAATCTCCCCTAATTCAACAATTCTCTCTCTCCATATATGGGAAAGGTAATTGTGAAGCTCTAACTTCAGCCCTTACAGTAGTTCCAGAACATGGGTATATTTTCTCTTATTTTTCAGATAAAGGAAAAGTGATTTGGGAGAATTAATTTGCCTCAAATCACACAGATAGTCAGGGACAAAGAAGAAGTTTGGTCTCTATTCTTCTGGTGGTTAAGCATAGCACTTTCCTTTCTGACACATTGCCCTCGCTTCTGTTTGTTAGGCAAGAATATCTGTCCCATTCCATGTAAAGGCTGTCAAAGCATCTCATGAGTAACCTTATCAATTTGGAGAAGTGTTGAAAAGACTATCTAACTGATTTTTATTCATATTTTTATGTTGCATGAAAATTGCCAGAAGACATAGATGCAAAATATCCTGCCTTAAATCATTGTAAGAACTCCATACTCATAATGTTGTATTTTTCTCCACCATTACATGGACCATGGTCTTCTTAACAACACAACTATAATACATGGTATCAATCATTATGTACATGCAAACATGTACACAATCATTAATATAAAGGAAATTTGATGGCTTCCCTTCCATATCTTGGTTATTGTAAATAGTGCTATAATTGACACAGAGATGCATATATCTTTTCAAATTAGTGTCTACCTGAAACTAAAATAACATTGTCAACTATACTCAAAAATTATTTTTCAAGAAAGAATAAATGTTATGGCTATATATGTATGTACATACATATAATATATACACACATATATATGAGATTTGCTATTGGATTCCATAATGTAAAATCAAAAGACAGTTACTACCATGTGACAAACTAAAATTTGTGCTTCTTCCAATATGATGTCAGTGTAACATTATTAAATTAATACCATAAGAGAAAACAAGCTTTGATGGCAAACTGATGCCACACGTTAGAAGCACATAATACTTATCCTGGTGAATGCTTGAATTGGGAGACAGAACTCGGTCAGTTGCTAACAATTGCACTTCCTGATTTGTTCAATGTTTTCCTCTCAAAATGTGTAGTCTCCAAAGCAAGAGAATGATTCAAAAATGTTGCAAATCTCCAGAACCCACATCTATGCCAAAAGTGTAACCAATTCAGTCACACAACTGTTTAGTATGTTGAACAAACCCAGGGACACCAATTATATGTAATTGGATGGTTACCATGCAGATCCCCCGAAAATATGGGCCATTTCTGACTTTCATAGTTTTAATACTGTGATTTTGCAAATGGAAGAAAAAAATGAAGATTCATCTGGAAACCTGTTTTGCCACTTGCTCAGAACCCATAGAGCAGAAAACCTCATAAAGCAAGGACGCCCAGGGGGCTGCTCTCCATATGAGGATAAGAGTTAGCTCTGGGGTCTTCTGAATGAAGAAAGAAGGCTCTGTGTTGTGTCCTTATAAGTGGGCAAGACACAGTGAGAAGTGTGGATTGGATTATGGAATGGCAGATTCATTATAGAATGAGCAGAGACCATTACAAACATGGAGACTGTCAGAGAATCCTGGATTTTGGTCGTAGATGCAAAGGTAGCAGAGGTTTTCATTTATGTGAGATGAATCACTGAATTCTACTCCTGAAACCAATATTGCACTGTTTGTGAACTAAATAAGGTTTAAATACATTTTTTAAAAATGGCCTTTGAGGCAGCCTTCATAAAAACAACACAAAACCAGCTCTTTTTAAGTACAAATGCAAAATGTTCACTTGGGATATGTTGTCTCTGAAATTTCTCTCAGGTACTTTTGCTCCAAAGCACAACAAGATTAAGCCATGAAGTGGGGGTGGCCCCCTGGTACAATCCCAGGGAGGTGCTGGAAATCCAGGGTCGTGCTGGAGCTGGCCTGCCTTGCAAGGGCAATCACACCATTTCCCCAAAAAGGCAAACAATACCAACCCATATTTTCTGATGAATGTGCATCTCACTAACAAAGTAAATTACTAATGAAACAAAGAGGGAAGTGTAAATCAAAGACCTTATTTATGTATACCAATGCTATCCCCATGATTAATCTAATAGGGAACTCTTCTCTTCCCCAAAGAATGTAGTTTTCTGGTCCCGCAAAATTCATCAGCTGGCTGTGTTTGCAATCACTTCTCAAGTGCTTTAGGTTTACCTGTTTTCACTGTTCTGCTGGTTGGCAACTGTAATGCTTATTGGCAACTGTAATGCTTATTGGAAGCTTGGTCTCCTATCAATGCATAGGCAGACTAATAGTAAAACAAGAAAACTTCAATAATGAAAAGGACTTTTACTCCAGATTGATGTTCAGATCCACCTGACCATGAGTTTTGGGAGGCAAAATATATGATTTAATATGGCAATTTTGTTCTTGAAATCAGGAAGTGTGGTGCACATCCGCCCACTCAAAGCTGTATGGATGACTGGGTCATCTGTGTTTTACTCAGTTTTTATGAAATGCTTTCTCATTGCATCTCCTTAATTTGAGCTTCTAGCAAGATGTTGACAGTGATGCTGTCTCAGGCCCATAGAAAAGCAGACAGCTTGCACATCATGTGCAAGCATTTGTATGAAGGCCCTCCCCCCGCCCCCTCTCTCTCTCTTCCTCTCTCTCTCTCCCTCTCCCTCTCTCCTTTTACTGTTGGTGACCACCCATGCTTGAGCAGTGTTTTGGCTACTTCCCCACTGATGACTTTTCCAAACCCTGTCAGTGCCTGGCAGTTAAATGTTTTGCCGCCGACATACAGAAAACGTGAGTTGGATTGCCATTTTTTTCCTTCAAACTTGCGTGTTTATCCTTCTTCACCTTGATTCCTGGAAGAGTCAAACATCTGATCCTCAGGTCAAGCCTGAAGGAAATGGTTGTCCCAGATGAAAATTAGCTAGATCCCAATTTGCTCTTGAATGCTCTTGCTCAAGATCAATGTTTAATATTTTTTTTTGTGTGAGGCAGTACCTCTTAATGAAAACAAAAAGAGGTGTTTGACCTGATCCTTAAAAGGTCCAGGCAGCAGCAATGTTCAGTGGAGAGAATATTATTTCATTTTGCATGTGCCTGATGAAAAAAAAAATAATTCTGACATTGAATATCTAAGCACAGTTGAGACGGGAAGACAAGAGGCGAAATGAAGGTCTATGTAGGCTATTCACCCCAGCAAAACAATACTCTACCAGGCAGTTAATTCCAGATGACAGCATGCTCTTATCCCCTCTCTCAAGAAAGATGCTTCACATTATTTAATGAAGAAAGGTAGTGCTTTGAACTCCACGAAAATCAAAATGTTACAGTTTTGAAGTTTTATTTATTTATTTAGTTTCATGGTATCTAGTTAATAAAACTAGCTTTTTTTTTTTTTAAATTAAAAAGCAAAGTTGTCTCATCTTTCAAGAAAGCAAGTTCAAACATTTGGTACAGACGAAGGTTGGTGTAGTATTTAAGCAAATAATTTCAGTGTTTAAAAGTTTGATGGTTATGTAAAAAAAGTCATCTGATTCAAAACAGTATGCCATGCTGGTCAGCAATATATGCTTCCATTAAACAACCGAAATACACAAATTGAAATAAAGTGAAATTCTTTTTCCAGAGTTAATGAAAGGTTCCTGTTTGTGAATTTTAGGCTTTGAAGTCCAAACCTTCCCGACAGCAGCAGGAATTTACTGGTGATTTATCGCTATTTGGACAAGTGGCGAACAGAGCGTTACTCTATGGAAAGCTGACATTCCCTACCTGTCAAAGCGGCTTTCCTAAAACCCTGGACACCCGCTCCCTTGGCTGCAGCTCCTTTTCGGGCTCTGCCCCAGGCGCGGCCCTAATGGCAGTGTGGTTTGGCCTGGCATCAGCTCTCCTCTGGAGCCCTCCCCCTTTCTCTGGCCACCGCCCCTGCCCCCACACCACTCCACAGTGCTGTCACCCTGCCCACGTACCCTAGGCCGTGGCAAAGCCCACTTCCTCTGTATCATCTCCTCTGACCCTTTCTTTGTGACGATCAGTACAGGAACTAATTCTAAGACCAGTTTTGCCTGCATGAATAAGAGAGGCTTTTTTCAGACCCTTCTAGAAATTTCCTAGATGGCCAGTGGTCTCTTCTACATATACAAATAGTGGCTGAGTTTTCCTCCCCATCTTTAAGCCCACAGTGTCTGGGAGAGGGCCATGCCCTGAGACTGTCCAGACTTCAGAACCTGGGGGAGACCCAATAGCTTTACTGGGACAAGTGGGTTCTGGAAAAAGAGCATCCCATGTCCTCAGGTACTGGGACATTGACAGCCGTTGCTGGGTGGGATCCAAACCAGAGACTCAGGGTGGAGGTGAGGCAGTGTTTGGACATTCCTTGCACTGGGGTGTCTGTATCACCCTCCTCCCATATTCTACTTTAGTGTGGTCATAAAAGAGAAAAAAAAAACCCTGATCTCAATACATTCACCAAAGCTAATATGGGTTACTAGGTTTTCTTTTCTTATTTTGATACTTGCCTGGAAGCTACACAATTTTAACAATTAATAGAAGCTACTACTAACAAGATATGTAATAATAAGGTTTACTTTCATATTTTTTGAGTTTCTGAGGTTTTTTTAATTTTTATTTTTTTAGAGGGAGGAGGGGCAGAAGGGGAATAAGGGAGAGAGAATCTTAAGCAGGTTCCACACTCAGTGCAGATGACCATGAGACCATGACCTGAACTGAAATCAAGAGCTGGACCACTCAACTGACCAAGCCACACAGATGCCCCAAGTCTCGGTTTTATATACCCACACAATCTTTAGCCTCAATCGGCTGGCATTTCTGATATATTGCTGCACAAATCCTTTTGTGAGGTGATATCTTGGATCAAAAAACAAAAACAAAAACAAAACCACAAACACATACACACACACAGACACTCAAAAAAACCCAAGACAGGAACCATCATCAAGGTTCCAGGGTCTAGTTGGAATTAAATCATGAGCAAGGTTGTTGTGGCATCATAGAGGCACCAGAGAGTTGTGGAAAGGAGTCTACAGAATGGACACCTAGTCAGGAGCATTAGACCCTGGCTTTGTCCTTTATTAACTATATGGCCTTGACACAATGGGCAATGTCTGGAAATGTTGAGCTCTGGTTTATACATCTGAAAAGTGAGGATAATGTGGCACCCACCTCACAGGCTGAAGGGAACCTTGAATGTGCTGACTGTGCCATGCATAGCATTCAGTCAAAAGCGTGTTAAGTGTCCACAGTCACCATTGCTGGAGTGTCTCGGAGTCAGGCAGAGGAGGGCCGCTCATGGGAAAAGTATGATTTAAGTTAACAGAAAAGAAGAATCAATAGCACGTATTCATCTGACTTCATGTCTGAAAATTACTTTTTGTCTTCTGGGTCTTTAGGAAACATTGTGCTCATTGAAGAGAATAAAATGAACATACTTGTATTTTGGGTGGAATATTTAAGATAAGAGGCACCATACACAGCTTTGTTGCATTCAAAAAGCCTAAAAGAAAAGAAGAGGAGGGATAGAAAAATGTTGTTTGTTTAACTTGAATGGAGAGTGAAGGAAAGAATGATCATCAAATAGTTCAGAGTCCTGTCATTTGGCTAAAATTCTTTTCCAAATAAAACTCTCCACAGCATCATCCTGGTCCTTCATCCCCTCCCTTCCTGCCCTAACTCACTCTTCCCCAGAACGACCATCACCTTTCCCAAGGCAGTGCCAAAGAAAAACTGCACTTTTGTATTTCTAGCTGACTTCCTAACTAAAAACATATGAACTGAGTACTGAGCTCTGGGTGAGGATTCCAAGCTCTAAGACACATTTGAAGAAACCAAGCTTGTCAATGACTCATGAATGTGTTGATTACAACCCAACCATAGAATGAGATTAGGACATTACAACCCAACCATAGAATGAAATTAGGACATTTGAATATGAAATTGGTTGGGGCATTGAAATGTGAAATTTATGTTCCTCCGATGCCAAATATTGGGAAAGAAAGGTTTTTACAGAACAAAGGAATGTTTTTTTTCATTCATATTGAATGGGTTGGAAAAACTTTGAAGGTTTCTTGAAGGATGGGTTGGATGAGTTGGAAAAACTTTGAAGGATGTTGGTTAAGACACAGTAGAGCAGACATTTGGTTCTACATGGAAAGCTGGGAGAGGCAAAATGTATCTACAACATGGTACTCGACTCTGGCCCTTGACCAAATGTATCTGGCTTCATATTGAATGCAAAAGATGAATGTTTTCAAAAGTCTCACTGCTAAGTGAGATGTGCTAGTTCCTCAAGATTACTGCTTACTTAGCTGTTTATGTACAAGTTACCTGGACTCTGAGCAGAATTTTTTTTTCTCTTTGTGCATCTATGTTATAACTTTTATTGCCATGTTTGTGGATTATGCTAAGAGATAAGAAGTGTGGAGATTTTGAGCAGGAGGTGCCTCAAGATACTCTAGTAGTTGCTCAGGCACCAGTTGATGAAAGGAGGGAAGTTAACTCTGGAGTGGCACATTCATGATTACAACATTCATCATCAATGGTGCTCCCGTCCACTAATTTTCTCCCAGGATTCTGTTATTTTTCATTTGGACAAAGACTTCTCAGGAATGTTTCTGGAACATCTGCTGGGGCTACAGACCATATTTCCACTGCAGAAAAATCTGTGCTGTCTTTGTAAAGAAGTATGTTAAATTTAAGAAGCCTGGAAAAGTGGAAATTTTAGGTTGGCAGTTAGAAGACAATTCTGGAAAGATTTGCATAGCTGGTAATTGACGTCATGACCATGTCCAAGGTCACCTGAAGAGAGAAAACAGAAAGAGAAAAGGTTTTCAAGCATGGAATACAACAGTTGAAAAATCTCTAAGATGTCCAGTATTGCACCACGTCTCTAACAGATCAGTGGAATAAGAACTTTGGGGAGACTCCAGCAAGTTCGGCATAAGATACTAGGTCAAGGGGCAGGGGTGGCATTGGCATAAAAATGTATTTGAATTTGGATACCCATTGCCCCTTACAAGGTGTTGGTAACATTCTGGTGCCCAGGGTACAATCCATTCAGTTTGTGCTTGGTCGTCTCCATAACACAACTTGAGAGCTTCAAACCATGTTTTGCTTCCTGAAGTGGCACACATTTCTAATCATCTTTACAACCTCTCCAGAAAAAGTCATTCATAGCCCTTGGAGGTCGACAAGAAGAGGTTAATATTCCAGAAAATTATAGCAGGTACAACCTCAGCCTGAGTTAGTATGTTACCAAGAGCACAAACCACAGTTTTTCACCATGGCAATTTCACATCCTGTGACTCCACAGTCTATTAAGTGCCAGGTGTTTCTGAATCACAGTGGCTTTTTATTCTAGAACCATGTACCAAAAAAAAGTTTTCACAGATTCACTTAGGAACTCCTGCTATGAGCCATAGTTCATGATGTCCTAAAAATATTTTTGCCTTCATTTGCTTATAATTTGAGCCTTATTGCTTCTAAGACATTACCCTGTCAGTACTGTTACAGATAATTCACTGTTGGCCTCAAATGGTTGTGGTTTTTGACTCACACTAGTCTACAAGCCTGGAAGATGATGTTGAAGCTGATGTCCACCATCATACGATTTGGAGATTCCACACCACATTCTGCTACTACTGTTAAAGGCTTCCATATTGACACACATGGTTAAGTTGCATAATAGACTGCATGTCATTTCTTGTGGGCTCTGTCTTAACCTGATGTGTAAGGAATAGATAGCCAGTGGAGAAACTGCGGGTGGCTTCGGGTCACCCGCTGACACTAATCACCTATTTTAAAAGATAAGGCAGTTGTGTTTCTGTTCCCAAATCTAGCTTCTATGCTTTCTACATCATACCTCAAGTGGGCAAGTTCTTCCATGAATAACTGTCTTCATCATTGGTGCCCAAGACTGGCTGCATATCACAATCTCATAGAAAAGCTTGTTTAAAGGTACAGAGCCTCTGGAGTTTCCAATTTTAAACCCTTAGGCTAGAACCTAGGAATATGTATTTTTAACCAGCATTGTTTGTGCATGGTTCTGGAATCACACTGAGTATGTAGGATCTTCTGGTTTATAGGATCAAACCAGAAGAAGAACACCTGTGGTATGAAACTTCTGTTGATGAAGCAGAGTTCCACTGCCTGGTTAGAGTTGAAATGTTTGTTGCATTAATGACTGTCCTGTGCAAAGTCACTGGTCATACATAATTTCCCAGATGTGATCATTACCATACTAATCTCAGTTGATATAAAGATCATAAAGAGGGCCTTAGAACTTTTCTCATTATTCTCCACAACCTTCGAATAAATGCTGACTAAAAAAATTAAAGCAGGTACCTATGAGACTCTAAAGGTTATTCTCAGTGTTTATCATCAACTAGCCCTTTCAAAGTTGCCCATTTTTCAGCCCATAACTTTGGACTCAACAACTGAGTCCAGCCTCTGGTCAGGTGATAACATCCTGATATCTCAAGGCTTGCTTTAACAAACCCTTCAAAATTGGATAAGACCAGAAGGAGGTGATCCAGATGTTGGCTTGGCTTGTTCTATGCATCCTTCTTCCCAATAGAACTGTTGCCCTTGCTCATGGGTTTGACTCATCTGGGCTCAGACCATGAGATCTTTGACAGGGGTGATTTCAGGAGAGAAGGCCAAGATGTGGGTTGGCTGATGTCACTGGGTCAAACTATGAGAAATGTGTTCTTTCCAGAGTGTTTTTGATGACAGCAAAACCATCAAGTGCACGTCCTCCACAATAGGGTTTATCAGAATCTGGCCCATGGACTCTGCATTAGCATCCCCTGGGTGTTTACTAACAACTGTTCAATTTTTGAATCCCTCTCCTGGCCCACTGACTCAGAATTTCTGCTGCTCTCTGGAGTCTGTATTTTTTAACAATTTTTCTGGGTAAGTCAAATATACAATAATGTTTTGGAACTAGGGCTCAAAAGACAGAGTCACAGAGTGAACAAAGTGGCCATCTGCCATCTTTCACTGTGTCTAGCTCTGGAATAACAGAGAAGGCCTTGGAAAGAAGTGTTGCACTCAAGTGCTTAACTGTTAGCTTAAGGGTATTATTGCCAAGTCCTAAACCGGCCACGCCTTCTGGCTTAGTTACCTCAGTAAAAGGCACTTCTACTCCCTACAATCATCCTTAATTCTCACTCAGAACTGACATCCAAAATTCACTAAGAAATTATGCCAGTTTTACCACCTTCTCTTGCCGCAGCTGTTGGAATTGCCTGCAGTGATCTTTCAAACAGCCAAAGTTTCCTTTAAAAACACAAGCCGAGATATGTGGCAGCTCTGCTCAAGCATTTTGATGATTCCCAATCTCACTAAAAAATAAACTGTAAGATCCTTCTTGTGACCTCCAAGCTCCTACCTATTCTGGGCCACATTGATCTCTCATTCCCAATCCTGTTCTTCCTGCTACTCCTAGAGTGCACCAAGCACACTCCCCTCAGGACCTTTGCACTTCCTGTTTCCTTTGCTTTAATTCTCTGTCCTCAGATATCTTCCTGATTTGGTCCCTTATTTCATTGCCTCATCCCTTCTGACCCATCTGGGAAATATTAAACCTTCCTTTCTCCTTACCTTGCTTTGCTTTCATTCATAACACTTGGTTCATCCTAACATGTAAATTTTATCGTCCTTTCCATCATAGTGGACTATAAAACCCATGGAAACATCCATCACTGCTAATTCTTCCATGCTCCAAATAGTGACTGGCACAAATTGTTGAGTAAATAAACAAATGAATGGTGCTTGGACACTGTGCTTTCAAACTACATTGCTGGAGGGCCTCATGAGGGAGGCACTGAGTTTGGTGTTGTGCCTCCATCATCTTGCTGATGTGAGATTCTTATTATAGTCTCTGTAGACACAAGTGTTTATGACCAAATATTCCCCCTGAAACCTTTCCTTTCCTTTTTGCTTTGTTGATGTGCCTGGAGTGGTGTGTAACGGTGATTGAGAGCTGAACCTGCCCAGTGCTCTAATCAAGCCTCTCCACCTGAGAGGTCTCCTGGTCCTTGGCCAGCCTTATTTCCACCAACATCACTGATGGCATTTGTTAGGAGCTTGATTCACTCCTGAGCTCATCCATGACTCTCTTTTTTATGTGACTCATGCCTTCTGCTCCCCACTCTGCATTCCTGACACTTTACACCTGTATCATGAGTTCTTTGGTCAAGAGCACTCATATTTCCTCTTCTCATTTGTGGGTCTCTTCTGTCACTGATCCCACTTCCCCACAGTTAGGGCCATTTGCTGAAGGGATCCATCCACCAACATTCCAGGGTCTTTTCTTTGCCAGGCAGTAGGTATTCTGTGCCTACCTGCAGGGCCACCACTCACGAGCCATGAGCAAGAGCACTGCTTGAAGACTTTGTAACTTTTCCAACTCTTCACTTCTTGGGAATGCACTTTAAAGCCACTAATTTCAAGTGGCTTTGGGTTCTTGGGACATATATTCCTGTTTCTAACTCAAGACTCTTTCTAGCACAGATTTCTCTACAGCCTTTTCCAAAATACTTTGGAATCCTGTAATCAAATGTTTTATTAGGTTATGTAATTTGAAAAAAAAATGAGGAAGGATATGAAGTGGTTTCCTATAGTTTCATCTGTTCTAGTTCATCAAAAAAGAGGTAAGATGTTCGTCTGTTTATTTTCATCCTCTGGTCCTAGTATTCAGCCCATGTTCGACACTCCCAACATGAAATGCACTCCACTCTGCCTGTCGGAATCCAGAATCATGCCAAACAAGAAACATGAATGTGGCTGTGGTGCCTGAGGTCCTAGTCTGTGATCTTTCCCCACAGCCTGCATGTTCCCTCTGAGGCTCTGAGATGCCTCCATTAGCTCAGCAATAGGGACTGAAAGGCATATCCAATTAAAGATAGGAATAAAAGGCCCTTGCTGCTTCTCAAACCAAGTGCTAAAGAAGAATCTTGGTACAGAACAGGATGGGAGCTCATGGCAGGAGTCAACCCTATCTTCCCTGGGGCCGTGCCTGCTGAGGCAATGTGGTAGCTCCACCACTTCCCTGTTCACTTGGCTTTGAGGGCATTCAGGTGGGGCTGGCAGTCACCCTCTGATCCCAACTTACTGACTGTGCCATGAGGTGTAAGGATGACTTTGCAGTAGTGTGGCTGTGAACATGTCTGGTTGTGCTTAGTGATGCTATTGGAGAGCTACCCCTGCAGCTTCAATCTTTGCATTCTGACTTAGACAAGAAGTACAATGTTTAAACTTTATTTGAGGGTCACCTGGCTCCGTCAGTTAAGCATTGAAGTCTGGATTTCGGCTCAGGTCACGATCTCATGGTTGTGAGTTTAAGTCCCACATGGGGCTTTTTGCTGACAGTGAAGAGTCTGCTTGGGACTTTCTCGCCTCTCTCTCTTTCCCTCAGTCTTATGTTCTCTGTGTGTGTGTGTGTGTGTGTGTGTCTGTCTCTCACTCTCTCAAAAAATAAATAAACCTAAAAAACACAACAACTTCTGTTTGAGGGAGGACTGTAAAGGCACCAAACAAGCATCAGGGCCCGTTGAGATTGAGGACTTTACTGGTACTCTTCATCTAACCCTACCTAGACATACCTAATCATCTATCCCTAGGGCAGCCATTGACTTAGCATGTGTGTGTGCGTGCATGAGTGTATGTGTCCTGTGTACGTTCCTGTGCACTAGTGCACGTGTGTGCCTTCATGTGTCATTCACTATGTACCAGGACGTGTTGTTGGGGTCTGCTTCAGTCCTTCTTCTGTCTATAAATACCCATAACACACATAAATTCAATATCCCTATATATAATTCCCATCTACACAGATTTCTCCTGTCTTTAAATCCTAGTAATAAAGATTATTTTATTTTGTCTGCTGCTCAAATTACTTTTTAAAGTTTATAGTATATTTATAGTTTTTTTTCTTTATATGTTTTAAGTTTATACTAAGTGTCCCAGCAAGCACTGCCACAACACACAGATGCAAGTATCTTGAGGCTGCTTGTGCTATGATGTCCATTCACAGCCTGAGCTGGCCACCAAGAAAAGCCATGTTTTAGGTTTATACACTGCTTGGAAATCTACAATCATAAAGTATGACTGTCACTGTGCAATTATCAGGGTCTGGCCTAGGACTTTGAGATCAGTGAGGAGACCAACTTCCTTATTATTCTTCATTAATTCATTCATTGCACAAATACTCAGTGCCTACTATATGTCAAGTGCTATGCTTCCAGTATGAAACAAAAGCAAGAAATTCCTGCTTTTGTGCTACCTACATACTCCTGCCTCGAGGGGCACTAAGAAAACCACTGTAGGGCTATGTATTCATCATCATTACAGCCAATGAAATAAAAACACAAACTGAGAAAATGGTTTTCACAACACCAAAGAGTTAAATATTGGGCAACATTTTAGTTTAGTTTTTTTATATATCTTGATCTTGTATTGATGGCTTTTCTTTTCATTTCTAATCCAGTCTTTCAACAAACGTTTATTGCACATTCACTATATACTGAATCTACAGTAGTGAACAAGTCACATATATATCTTCTACCCTTTGGAGCTGTGCAAACCAATTTTTAAATGTTAATACACCACACAAGCAAAATCAAGGCAAACACAAAAGCAAATGTTGCCTGTCTAGTGTTTTACATTTATATTAGATGATCTAAGTAGGGGACAACACTGGAAAATACACACATGAGTAAGATATAGTACAAACCCTCAAAAAACTCAAACTCAAAAAGAAATTAAGGGAAGATAGGACAGGGAAAGAAGTCAGAGGATAAGAAAGAATTGTATTTTCTTTCAGGAGGCATCTTCTTTCCCTGGTCAAGGAGAAGAATTCAAAAGGAAAATAGAGATTGAAGAATGAATGATGATAATAAATAGATTATAGTCCTCAGGAAGAAAGCTGAATTCAAAAGCAAAGGATTTTCTTTGACAGGGGAAGAAATCATTATTCCTTGAAGATAACAGAGAAGAAAGGGGTCAGTATGGTAGAAATAATTTGAGCTGGAAATAAGGAAATACAGTTTGAAATAAAAAAATACATTCTAAGCTTTCCAGGAATAAGGTCATTTTCTGTGAGAAAGGGCTTAGAAATGGGGACCTAATGAGAATGGAAAAACTGATCCTTGACAAACTTGTTAATTGATCTTATAAATGATCTCACGAAATATTGGGCATTTACAAATTTCATAAGTTAAAATGTCCATGACCTGAGCAACATTCAACTGGGTTACTCTTGAGACCAGCTCACATGATAAAAAGACAGACACAGCTAGAACAATCTGTAGGAACAAATGCACATCATAGAAACATGTACATCATGGCCAATATTCAGAAGACCTGGACAAGCTTGAAGATACCCTTACTTGCAAGGAACCAGAAGTTCAGTGTAGTACAAAAAGAAAGACATGGACTTGGAGTCATTCAGACTGAGTTAGAACTAGCTCAGCTACTCACCAACTGAATGACACTGGGAAGAGTGCTTAGTAACTGCCCATCTCCTCAATAAATATCACAGTGGTTACCACATGCGTTTGTGGAAAGAGCTAATGTGGTGGTGGAGGTGAAATATTCAGCACAGAACAAGTACATTATATTATTTCTTTGTCTATGATCTTTCAGATTTTGCTACAGAGCGGAAGATGGTCACCAGAAGATAGCTTTAGGTTCAGATTTGTCATTGTTCACATTAACTCTGTGATGATGATGACTTTACTATTAGTCTGTGCTATACACTTCTTAGATACAACCACTGCAAATGGCTCTGCCGAGAACTTAAATTTTTCAACAGGGTGTAGCTATCTACCTACCTAACTACCTATCCATCCATCTATCAACAATCTATATATTATCTATCTATCTATCTATCTATCTATCTATCTATCTATCTATCTATCTATCATTTATTACTTGTGTGTGTGTGTGTGTGTGTGAGGGGGCTATTAATGGCAATATCCTTGGATTTGGTTACAGTTATACTCTATCTTCTCACTTCCACTTAAAAAATAACATTTTCTCCCAGTTTTTAGTAATTTTATGAATGAATTGTTAAAAGCATAGATAGTAAGCATGTATCAGTTCCCTTGATTGTTGTATTACCTGTGATTTACTTTATAATACATGAGCACAGAGAGGGAAAGGGAGATGTGAGATCATGTGCCTGTTACTTGGGTTGAGCTATAACTGAAGTACTCATGGTGTTTGAACCAAGCAGTTACACTTGCTTTCCATTCAGAAAGGTAGCCTTTCTGAGACAGCGATGGCAAAAGCTTCCATTATTTATATTGCAAATACTATCTGAAGCTTGGTTATTAGCAGGTGTATTTTGAATAAAGTTTGTGGCCTGTTTCATAAGCTGATACGCTTTGAAAATATGTTCTTATTTGGAGAAATTGAAAGTAATCAAGGTATGTAGATTGGCAAAAGTATTGCAGAGATATTCTGCAATAAACAGGGACATACAACCAGAGGATTGGTGATTCCGAAGCTTGATCTTTACCATTCTCTATGTACCAGGGATCCAGAGGATTCTGCCTACCTGAAGTCAGCCACATTATTAGCAAAAGCCTGTCTGTGGAACCGTGGGTGGCTACCTTAAGCAAACCTTCCAACTGAGGCTGTAGTTATAGGACATAGAAAGAGGGAGAGTGAGAACTTCATTGATCCAACAGAACAGGTTGTATAAACTTCTTCTGGGCTTGCAGGATAATAACTGTTTAACTTTAAAAATCTGTATGTGTGTCAGAATTTTATCTGAAAGTGGTTTTCTTTGTGGCCTGGAAGCCTGGTTATGAAAGAAGAAGTCTCCCACTTCTAATTTCTTTGGAGTCTACCATTTTCCACGAAAAAATCCTTGACTTCTGTGTAATCAAATAGTCTAAGGCCAGCTGGTAATACTCACAAAGTTAAGTAATAATAACAAAAATAATCATGAAAGTACCACTAATCCTATTCAGGTAAAAGTCCCCCTTGAAGTCTGGAAAGGAGTTTCTCCAGTAAGACTGATATTTTGGCCAATGTACTAGATCCTTTCACATTGGGGTATCCATGTTCATCAGGTGATTTCAAATTGTTTCATTTCTGGTTTGTGTACATGCTACCCAAATTGTGTTTTTTTCCCCCTTTCTTTTCTGATCAGCTTTCAATCTGGATGAAGACTGCTAGCTAAATGAAAGCTTTGTTTTGTTTTAATATTTGACATTATTCACCCAACCCTCTACTTTATAGACATTGGTTTGAGGGGCGCTTGGGTGGCTCAGCTGGTTAAGTGTCTGACTTTGGCTCAGATCATAATCTCACAGTCCGTGGGTTCAAGCCCTGCATCAGGCTATGTGCTGGCAGCTCAGAGCCTGGAGCCTGCTTCGAATTCTGTGTCTCCCTCTCTCTCTGCTCCTCCCCTCCTCACTCTCTTGTCTCTCTCTCTCAAAATAAAATAAAAACATTTAAAAAATAAAAACATTTAAAAAAATAGACATTGGTTTTGAATCCGGTGGGGAAAACACAATGATTCTTTTGTTATACCTGACATTTTCAGTGCCCAGCATGGTCAGATTCCTACATGGTGCTTGGCAAATACTAGTCCAATGAATGAAAGAAACAGAATGAGTAAGCATTTCTCCCCTTCTTTTCATGCTCTCAAGTGGTTTGCTAACTATTCGTTCCATGGTAGTCTGCAGTGGTGGGGACTGGCAGCAGTTGCTGAAGGGACTCCATCTTGGGCAAATTACTGCTGAAGAGTCTTTGCTTTAGTTATGTATCCACAAGTTCTTGGACAGAATTTCCCTGAGACTTATCCAAGTCACAGATGTCATAACTGAAAAGAAAAGTTTGAAGTCTCTGGAAATGATGATGTAGAAATTATACAGATGAAAAGCTGCCTAAAATAAAGAAAAAGAAATATAAGAAAATGCCTTGTTACACCCAGTTTGGAAAGTAAAAGCTCTTATCCACATTAAGCAAAGAACTAAGGTGTGATTTATCTTGTGCCTTCCTTAAAGAAGCTGCTTATTTCAGAACACAACTGAAATGTTTCTCAGGATAGCCTATAAAATCCCTTGAAGAATACTGTCTCCTAAATCAGAGGTGACAAACTTATGGCACTTGGCCAAACCCAGCCTGCTGCCTGTTTTTGTAAATAAAGTTTTACTGACACACAACCACACTCATTAATTTATATTTTGTCTATGGTTGCTTTCCTGCTGCAACATCATCAAGGAGTTGCAACAGAAACTATCTGGCAGGTGAAGCCTAAAATATTTACTATCTGGACCTTTAAAGAAATTTGTTGACATCATCCTAAATTTCCTCAAGACTCATCCATTAGCCACAAGTATTAATGACCCTCGCTAGATAGTTAAACCAACCAAAATAATGGTAGAGGATATATACCATGCCTTAGAAGTACTAGGATTAATTATTTACTTATGAAAAGGACTCTATGACTTATTGATTTGTTCAAATTTTGCCTCATTCTACAAAGGATTTGGGGTGGTTTATAAAAACATATACAATATAATTAAAAAGTAAAATATTCATAAAATCCTCAACAGAGAAGATATCAATTAAAATAGAAGATGAAAGTAAGGTAAGGACTTTGCTCTGTTCAGGATTTTACTCCTAAATTCCATACTCTTTTATATTAATATCACATCTATTGTTTTTTTTTATTTGCTGTTCTATCAGATTTTAGTTCTTTCAAAACATTTTCAATTGTCAAATATTTCAGAGTTTACTGATGAATATTACAAGCACCCATCCACACATAACCCACATATTTCAAAGTAGCATCCAAAAAATGGATCCATATTGCTCAGACATTCTTAAAGTAAGAAATACAATGTTGGTTGATACTATAACTCACCTCTATCCCATTGGCTTCTTTCACCAAAGACAACCTCTATTCTGAAGGTGGTTTACATATTTCTGATCCATATCTTAAAATTCATAATATATGTATGTGTC
The DNA here is from genome assembly GCF_003009895.1 of Hyaena hyaena. NCBI lineage: Eukaryota > Metazoa > Chordata > Mammalia > Carnivora > Hyaenidae > Hyaena > Hyaena hyaena. The sequence goes on along the minus strand of NW_024082110.1, from coordinate 82,729 downwards.
TATAAAGACTGTATGTATTGTTTTATGTTTTTTAATTTGTATAATGAGGTATTACTTGTATATAATGTATTTGCAATTTTCTTTATTTCTCAACATTAGACTTTACAAAATCATTTATGCTGAAATAAGTAGATCTAGTTTACTGATACAACTGTAGTAATTAAAATGCATCTCCAATTTAGTTAGTCATTGCCAATGAATGCATATTTAGAGTTCCTAAAATCAAAAACTGCTTCTGGAGAGTCACTATGTTGTACACCTGAAATTAATATAACATTGCGTGTCAAATATAGTCAAATAAAAACATCTAAAAAATCACCAAAAAACAAACAAAAAAGAAAGAAAACCAAAAAGTGCTTCAATGAACACTTCTTGTGCAGTGTGTGTTTCTTTAGGGTTTATGCCTGAAAGAGAAATAGGTAGATTGTAGAGTACCTAATAAAGTTCAACTTCACTAGAAAATTGCTAAATTTTGAATTTGAGCTACTAATACAACTTAACACTTCAGTGATTAGAGAAATTTCCCATTTCTCTGTATCCTAAAAAGCAAATCCTCAAAAGCAGTCAGGGAATGAATAGGAAACTAAAAGTAAAGAGTGAAAGGGAAGATGCAGCTGGAGAAGTGTAAGAAGCCCTACCATGGAAGATTTTCTGGTACCTCTGGACAGTTCTGACTTTACTCTGTAAGGAATGGAAGGTTTTTCCCCCTAAAATCTCTGACATATATTCCAGCCAGTAAATGGATGCTTTCTTTGCTTCTTTCTTGAATCTTAAACAAATTGCTAAAGCAAGAGCCTTGAAAACTGTCAATAGCCTCAAATGTTGATTGACTCACATGTTGGGAATGCTAAGAGTCAGGTGTTTATGAACTCTCTCCTGGCCTTGATTACTAAGAGATAATTTGCTGAATCCTGTTTTGCCTCCAACATCCGTCAGTTAGAAATCTTAAAAGAAAAATCATACATCCAATAAAAAGACTATGTCCAGCACCTTCTAGGTCCATGGAGAAGCTATAAAAGTAGACTAAAATTTGTTCAAAACAATGAATGATTGTTCCACCAAGTTCTAATGCAGATGGGTTTGTCTAATCCCATACAATTCATTGACTGGTTTCTCCTGTCACCGTTTCTTCCTTTTTATCCCAAAGGTCTCTCACTGTTCTAGGCAAAGGCAGATTTAACCTTTTGATGTACTGCGGTCCTTTCTTCTGACAACCACCTAGAAGGATGGCCTTTTGAACAAGGATAAAATCATAACTCCTGGAGGCCTGAGCTGATTCGCCTTCTTTGTTCTAGAGATACTGTTCCCATAGGAAGAATGTTCATCACCTTTCTCTCTCTGGGCTAATCCACTTGTTTCTTCCAGCCTTTCTAGGTCAGGTAGCCACAGATGGAGCCAGAAGCAAGGGCAGTCTAGATTCTGAGGATGGCAATAAATACCAAGTTAGTGCTCCAGGACCTCTGAGAAGGTGTGCCTGCACACACAGCAAGGATTCTTTCATTTGCAAATTCTTTCATTTTGGATGTCTACATTTGCAAATGAAAGATAGACACTTTACAATAAGAGGGGGGAAAAAAAGAAGCCCAGACCTCAGACAAGCAGTTGTGGAGTAGGGGCGGGAGCTGACCTTCAAGGTGACCAAGGACTGGAACTCTGTCTCCTGTCCTTGTTCTCTTTGTGTGCTTGGCTCTTCATCTCTGGTTGGGTGACAAAGGAAGCTGGAGCTACAGCTGGACATTGCTTCCCAGCAATGCTGAGACCATGGAGAAACTAGGACCCTTCACATCAATTCCAGTTAGAAGAATTCTCATAGAGGACTCTGATTGGCTCAACCTGGGTAGGTCAGCCCACCAGTGTCCAGGGTATCAGAGACTCACGACTGATAGTCTTAACAGAGACAGTGGTTGAATGGGAGAAATACACATCTCATCTGAAAGAAAGAGGTGCCAAAAAGACAGACACAATCATGGATGCTTACTGCTTATGAATAATACATCTTGATGTCATGCCAGAGCATGCCAAAACCTTCCAGATTCAGATAGCTTTGCCTTGATCAATGCTGCATAAAAAAGAATTTTCTTCAATTACAGAATTTTTTTTGGTTTTCCAGTTCCAATGATTACTTTTCTTTTCTTTTCTTTTCTTTTTTTTTTTTTGTCATTTCCAGTAACTGAGTATGCTCTGGACTTTTCCTTACCAACGAGTCTCTTTAAGCAAACACTTGACCCAAATGTCACCCAAGGGCTTTGCTGAGGCCACAGTGCCTTGTCCTCTTGTCATCAGTGAAACTGATTCTCACGTGTTTCCTTGCTTTGTAGTAATGAGGCTCATGCTGTATGACTCATATCTAAACAAAGTGGGAGTTGGGGGGAACACTGAAGGGACACTCTTAAATAAGCTATGCCAACAAAAAGACATGCTTTCCATAACAAATCCAGCTTTACACCAGAATTCATGGCTGAATTCAATACATGTGGGTTTCAGTGGCTGTTTCTTTCCTCAGATGGATTTGGATTTTATGTTATTTCATGGAGGGAAAAAAGAAAGACTTTATCTTAAGACTGTCTCTCATTTTACAGGTGAGGAAACCATGGCCCAGAAATGTCACAGGACACGGACAGAGCCATGTGGCTCACAAAGAGTGGGCCTAAGATCCCTTGAGGAATTTCACTATAAGCAACATCTGTTAGATGCCCGCTGTGTATATCAGTTGTGCCTTTGGGTATGATAAGGGGTATAGGGAAGGCTAAAGTATGGCCCCTTTTTTTCTGTGAGCTTTCAGATTAGGATCCCCAGCCACACATGAAAAGTCTGAAAATATAAGTACACATTGGATACTGTTTTCCTAATAAATGATTTTACAATTAGTTAAATGAATTTCAACATGAAAGTTACCATTGATCCATTTATCCTGTATGTAGATCCTACACATTAATTAAACACTTTGCAACACAGAGACCCTCATGGTACTTCTCACATATTATCTGTTGGGCTTTGAGCATGGCTTTGCATGTTGCAACATTAAATAAATTCTTGCTGACTACCTAACTTATGACCACCAGCTCCTCTTGACCACAGATGGTCTCAAGGTTGGCAGATGTGGCCTCCTAAGGGTTAACTGGGAAAGGAGTGTGGGATTCCAGGTCCTGCAGTTGATTTCCAAGAGACCCTCCTTGCAGGGCGAATGCCAGCACAACATCTGGTGTGCACCTGAATAAATCCAAGAAGTTTCCTTTTCAATATTGTATAAATTTTGCACCTTGACTCATGACTATTAAACCCACTGTGGTAAGATCTCCAGCAAGCATGGCAGTATTTCATTCATGAGGGAGGATCTCTCCAAGAAGAGCAGCGTGAAGCCATCTCCACCCACCCTGCACCCCAAAGCCTCTGGAGAAAGCTGTCATCCAGGTTCCTTCTGCTAATAATTCCATTTTGCTCTCTTATTTTTTTAAACCAAGTTTTCCCATTGGAGGTGCACCATCTCTTACTCTCTCCCACTCCCAGGTTCCTTCTTTTCCTCCTACAGACTCAGTTTCCCCCCAGAAGGCTCAGACATGAACACCTTTTCTACCCCTTCTTGTGCATTCTGGTCAACTGAGACTCATCACTCAATGTGGCTTCAATTAAAAGTAGGCCCTTTGGAAGGGTGCTCTATCCCTCCTCTCCTTCTTTTCCCTTTGCTCCTACCTTGTGCTGCTGAACAGAATTCTTTAATGGGCCCCTGGCAGAGTTGGTAGTCCATAGTCTTGGTCTCCAGTCACTTTCTCTGGATGAGAGCTAAAGCTAGAATTACAGAATATTAGGGATAAATGGGCTCTAGAAGGCTATTTCGTCCCCCACTCCTATTGTGCAGATGAAAAAAAGTGAGGCCCCCAAGAGGATCTTGCTTCTCCCCCAATCAAGGGTTCTCATGACTCGTGGCCTTGCATCCTCACCCTCTACTTTTGTGTACCCTTCTCACTGCTGCAAACTTGTGGTGAACTCCAACTCACCACGCTTCACTAAGCTGTGATGGCCTCACTTCTGAGAAATTTAGTTTGTTCTCTCTGCCCCCCACCTCATCATTCTCCTCTGGAACTCATTATTTTCTCTTTAGGCTTCCTAGTTTTGCATAACGTGTCCATTACACCTTCTCACTGTTCATGACAGATGTGGCCTTCTCCACCTGCCCTTCCCAACTCCCAGCCCCCACACAAAGATTCCAATGAGACAGATTCTAATGCTTACCCAGCACTTGACTTGGTACAGAACTTGGGGAGCTGCCAGTGGGAGATGGAAGGAGAGAAAAACATATAAAGGGTGAGGCATTGAGCAGTCTCTGCCTGTGGATAGTAGGGCTCATTGTAAGAACACACTCAGAGACTAAAGAGCAAGAAAGCTGGTCCACTGATTTACCCAACTAGGTACTTTAGTTTTAGGAGGTTGCTTCTGGAACATGAACTCCCTTGCATGTCTAGCCTCCCTCAAATTTTGGCCAAAGCACATTCTCTGCCAGAGAAAGTTCTTGGGCAGAAAGACCTGGAACTATTTGCTAGGGACCTCCAGCATGGGCCAAAGGGCCAACAGTGTCATCTAAGGCACTCACTTGCCTATATCCCCAGAGAAGCAGAGCCTGGATTGTATTATTTCAGCATCCCTAAGATATGGCCCACAACAGGCATATTACTTATTTCAGTTGAACTTGAAAATGAAATTACAACCTTAGAGAACCAGGTGACCAATGGAGACCCTGAAGCTGGACCCTTGGCTCAATATTTTTCCAGGGTATCTTTCAGAATTTTCAGCCAAATATCCTTCTTCTAACATCAGAAGATTTGAATGTATAATCCCCTGCAGTCTTGGGAGACTTATTCCAAAGTAGTCTGTCACCAGCAAAGTGCTTCTTTGGGACGGGTTTTTCAAATCTCTACAAATTCCATATCACATCACATAGCACATCACTGTTCCATAGCACATCACATTTCTTTCAGTATTTTTTAAACATTTAAATTACCAGTTAAAATATTAACTATTGCTTGTGCATTTTTTTCTATTATAGTTTATTGTCAAGTTGGATTCCATATAATATCCAGTGCTCATCCCAACAAGTGCCCTACTCCATGGAGGACAGTGCTTGTTCATTTTTGTGAGAAATTAATGTTCAAGGACAATTTTCTTGGGCTTCATGCATCTCCCAGCTCATTCCATCTGTCAGAGTGAATATCACAATACTTCTTTCATGGAGTAACTGCAAATGATGACAACCATGAACTCTGCCTCCTGGTACATTAGGAGCCTCCTGCCCTCAGCCCTGGGCTCTATGTTGATAAAGGAAGTGTTGACTGAGGTACTGGGCTATCTCACTCTTCCCCACTTTATTTTGTGTAAAAGTCTGGCCTCATATATGCATAATTACTGTCCAAAAAGGTGAGAATCTGAAGTGTGGAGAGGGAGAAACAGGTGCACAAGGAATAAGATCTGAAATACATCTTCTCAAGGTGGTGTATCCATAAAACCACCTTTCCCGGATCTCCCTTTTTGGCAATGCAAAAATGAGATTACTTTTTAAACCTTTCTCCTCACCCTAACACAGTGCTAAGCTTTCCAAATGTTTTCTACGGTGACCCCGCTCTTCACTCTGCTTCTTCTCCCTCCCATCCACCAGGTTGGGTTTCCCCATAGCCCTGGTTATATGTTAGTCCCTACCCAGTCGGGTAGGTGGATACTTCCTCCGTTAAACACCCAATGCCCTTAGAAAGAACTGAGGGATTATAACTACAAATGATTCTTTTTCCTCTTGTATTCCTTGTGACCAAAAGTAGAACCAGGAGAAGAAAACTCCAAACCAATTTTCACTTACCATAAAGCATCTGATATTTCATCATTAGTTTGAATGTATTATCAGTTAAAATTCAAACATTAACATGTAGGCTTAATAGTTTAAATGTTATCAGATGCAGACACACTCATACTCATCCCCCATACATGCATACATATATATATATATATAATATATATATAATACATATATATACATATATAATATAAATAAGATTTGCAGAGAGGAAGCTCATGGACCATATTCTCTACTTTATGTGTCTGCTTTTTCTCATTTCCACAACTTTCAGTGACCATTTTTCCCTCAGCTATGATGTCACCACCTCCAGGAAATCTTCCTTGGAACCCCCTCTAGGTAAATTCATTGTCACCTCTTTGTGCTTTCTGTCTTTGCCTGGTGCCTGCATAATGGTGTATTAGCAGTAAATGCTAACTCAGATTGGGTTGCCCCCCAAAAAGAGATCATGAGACAAGGATTCCAGTGTAAGTAGTTTATTTGAGAAGTGAGTGAATGATCCCAGACAAGTTTGCTCAACAATTTCGTACATACTGTAGCATTGCTTCAGTCCCTCTGAGAAGAAGACCCTAGCATAGCTATTCTACCCTCTGGTGCTTTGCTGCCCACAGGCTACTTCCCAGAGCCCCGTGGCCTATAGCCTTGAGGTTACTCTGTGATGCTGAAGAGAACAATTGCTTTGCAAGCATGCTCCTTTCCCTGTCTAGGACTGCAGGTCACTTGCTTCTGTGGATTTCTCTCAATATATTCCCACCAGCTCTTCATCTTTCAGAACTGTCTCACAACCCGGATGTGCCTGGATCCCCCTGCTGTTTTCCAGAGCCAAAGTGGATTTTGTTGAGTGAGCACTCACTATGAGTCAGGTGGGCAATCCATTGTGTTGAGGGAAAGAAACGTAGTCAAGACCATCTGGTAGCAAAAAATCATTAAGTTAGTAAATTTAGACAACAGCATGTGGGTAAAGCAGACTTTGGGGATGCCAGTCACTGTCTGGGAAAGAGGCTGGTAGACTTATCAACAATTTCACCTTCTTACAATCCTTACTACTGAGGAGAGCAGAGAACCCAGTATTTTACTGAGTAGAATTAAGTCTTTGTAAAATATAAGCTTCACTTACTACATCCCTGGTTACTCTGACACTCTGGCCCTGCATTATAATTAAGAAAAAAGCCCATGTAAATAGAGTTAAGAGCCACTGGAGTAAGAACAAAACTTGTTCTTGCTTTGGGAGCAAGATCAGTGATTTGTACAAGAAGAAACATGAGAGCAAAGGCAAAATAACAAAGAACAAACATTTGGATTTTGGATAAAAAGGAATGAGAGTCTCAGGCTGGAGAAGATCTGGATACAGTGCATATCTCTGATTTCTCCCACCTGAGTGGTGGCTACTAAGCCCAATAAACCAGGTGGCCAAACATTGGCGTTCATTCATCTGTTCTACCCAAAGTTTGCCAAGAGACGGTCTAAGGACAAAATCAACACAAAGGAAGCAGGGCCAAGAAATGGAGGCACACATCATAATGGCATCATTTGAGAACCTGGATCCTATTGATGACTGGTCATGGTCATCCCATTTCCATGCACCAGTACATTTGTCTCTTTACTTAGGCCTGTTTGGGTTGATATTTCTATCTTTTGCTATGGGAAGATTCTCTCTAATATAGTCTCAATTTGGATAAATGTTCTTGAGGGAGAGTGATGGTTCTTGGTATATCAAGAGATTGCAGAACAATGTAATGAGAAAAGCACAGGATCTGATGCCAAGTGCACAGCTATTTCATATCAGAAAGTCCTAGTTTTCTGTAAAGTGCAGCATCTAGATCATAGATTAAATCTTCAACTAATATATTGAATATATACATATGTATTTATATACATACACATATGTATTTATATACATATTTATACATATATAAATACACTTATATGTGTACATACATATATCATACATGTGTTTGTGTTCCTGGATCCAAATAAAATAATCCATGACCTCCTGTGGTCTACTGTCCAGGTAAGGTAAACTCAAGGAACCTCAGCCCAGTTACTGCAATGACTGAAGAGGAATCAAATAATTGTATCTACCATTTTACCATTGAAGGGGATCAAGTTCATTATCCTAAGTCACCCTTCTCAAAATCTTCAGAAATTCCTTCAAAGTATTCTGGAAGCTCACCCATACTTCAACTCTACCCCTGGTCTGTAACTTTTCCCCTTATTTTTTCCCTCTACCTTCATTGCTTTCTGGTCCAAAGTTATAACCAAGAAATCAATAGTGTTCATTTGTTGAGTGAACAGAGGCTCAAAATATCCGCCTTAACAAGAACAGAAATGATGTCATTTCCCTATATAAATGTCAGAGGTTGACATTGTTATTGCTGATATGGTGGGACTGAACAATTACTAAGAATTTGATCAAAAACAGTGCTTTTCTGGAGGAAAACAGAGAGAACAACTTCTTGGGCCCAGCACAGTCTTGGGAGATGCTGGAAGCCCCTGAGGAGCAGGGAAGAAATCAATATGGCAGCCTGTGCAAGACTGCAAGAGAAGAATGGATGTCTTGCTAATTACACACATAGTTGTTTTCAATATAGATATGAGGTCTATTGTCTCCATATAATTAGTAGTATTTGTCCTTAGAAGGTGTGCTTTCTTTGGGGTGCTTGGGTGGCTCAGTCGGTTAAATGTACAACTTCAGCTCAGGTCATGATCTCTAGGCTCATGGGTTCAAGCCCCACATCAGACTCTGTAGTGACAGCTCAGAACATGGAGCCTACATGAGATTCTGTGTCTCCTCTCTCTATCCCTCCCCTACTCATGCTCTGTCTCTCTGTCTCAAAAATAAAACATTTAAAATATTTTTTAAAAAGTGTGCTTTCTTTAATAATGATCAAAGGGGACCTACCAGCAGGTTAGAGAAAACAGTCAAAATGCAAAGGAAGTGGATTTGGTCTCACTGGCATGAATAAACACGTCCCTTCCCATAGTGGTGAGAGGAGACACCCACAGTGCCCCTCGTGCTGGACCTGGCCATGCTGCACCACACATGACTCTGATTTTGAAGTGAATGAAAAGGGAGATCACTTCCTGGGTGAGGATTCAGGTTTCCTGAGGCAGAGTAAACTTCCAAATACAGACTTCGGTGGCAAGTGATAGGGAGAGCCTCTTCCTTTCCTTTCTCCCATTCCCCACTCCCTGCCTGCCACGTCTTCTGCCCCCACACCTGGGGTCTATAGTGCCAAGCAAGATTCGAGAAGTCTCTACAGAAGACCCTAGAGCAGATTCTGCTGGTGGCCAACCCAGACCTCCTGGGGTATGTTTCACTGGTGCTTAGGTACCTGCTATAAAGACTCTCCATGGCAATGTCTTTAGGTATCTGCTCTGGGCCAGCTTCCGAGTGGGCCCCTGGTTATGCCTTTCTACCCTGGAGCAACCTGGAGCCAGTGACAGACTGATGAGGTGTCTAAGAGCCTGGCTCCTTGGCCTTCAGGTAGGACATACTCTCTGTACCACTTAAGCTTAGGGTAGCTTCTTATGGGACCAGAGAAAGCTGAGAATATGTTATAAGAGCCTCAAACTGGAGCCATACTTTTTGACACCTATACCTGCATAAAGGTTGAGTCAGAAATGGGATCCATGAACTACCAGTTAAAATGGTCCTTCATCTTGTAGACGATGAGGCTGCAAAGTCAACAAAGTAATTTTTTATTCTTGGTGGTTACACCGTTCCCCTGGCTATTTGAACAATGTTAGTTGTGTTACCAGCTTTCGTGGGACTCTGATGACAGAACATTGCTCAATGGCACATGCTCACTAGTATTTCTTAGTTGGTGCCAGGTACAGAATGCTTGCTGATGTGGGCCTTTTTTCCACCCCCAGTGGAGACTCTGGTTTTGCTTTTACTTCCATGTTTTTGAGATGCCTGGCCAGTCAGCTTTGTTGTCTTTATATGACTTTAATAATAACAACTATCTTCTTTTATGTTTTATTGAAAACTGTCCCACAAATTCACAAGGAGGCACCTCCTTTTAATGTGTGTTAATTTTATTCCCCAATAGCAACAGCAGAGAAGATAAGTATTTTGACATATGCTATTTTAAGAGTCTTAAGATCTGAGAAGCCAAAGGCAAAATATGCTCAGAAATGAATGAAAACATGTGAAGCCAAAATACACATTCTGGCCTCTGAGTCTGAGCTTGCTTCCCAAAATGCCTTGTCAAATACCCTCTTCAGTAAAGTATCCTTCCATGTCAAAGCTTCCTAGAAACATCATCTGGTCATTCCAATTCCAAACATTCTTGCTTTGTCTGATGACATATTAATTAGGTTGCATATATGCTACTTAATAATGTCATATAGAGAAGTCATATGGGATAGCTTCATAGAACTTGTTCAGAACCCATGGGGGTGCCCGGGTGGCTCAGTTGGTTTAGTGTCCAGCTTGGTTTCAGCTCAGGTCATGACCTCATGGTTCATGAGTTCGAGTCCCACATCAGGCTCTGGGCTGACAGTGTAGGGTCTGCTTGGGATTCTCTCTCTCTCTCTCTCTCTCTCTCCCCCTCCCCTGATCATGCTCTCTCTGTCTCTCAAAATAAAGAGACAAACTTAAAAAAAAAGAACTTGTTGAAAACCTGGCCCCAGGACATACTATGATGCTAAGCCTCTGTTTCTTCCTCTGTTACATGATCCTGATATTTACAGGGCTATGTGTAGGATTATGTGAAACAGTGCCTTTGAAAACCAACAAAGTAGACTCTCAATATGTATTTTCCTTCCTTCTGTCCTTGCCTCCTTCAGGTTACTCCTTATCTTGTATATGGGTGATATGTGTGTTGCAGTTTTCAATTGTATAGCAAGCTACATATGAGTAGGGGATCTGAGCACAAGTATTTATTTGAGAAGTGATCCCAGGATACCCTAGGAGGGAAGTGAAAAGAAAAGAGTTACAAGGGAGTTATCAAGCAAGTTGCTACTGTGGGTAATCATCCCCTAATGCTACAAAGAAACTCTAGAAAGTTATGGGAAAACTGCATCTTGTTTTTTTCAACTCAGAGGCTGGGGGCTGGGTTATAGGAACACCAACCCCCATCAGTCTATGGTTATAGGCTGTCCCAGGGCCCTTCCAGGCTTCTCTGTTCTCAGACAGAGTCAACTTTCAAGGTTCCAAAGAAAGACCCAAGTAAAGAGATGCAGATATTGGCTGCTTTCACTTCTTCCCTAAAGTGGTCAGTCCAGGAGAAAATGAGCAGGCACTGCCAGTATCTGCTACAGGTGACTTTGGTTGGGGACAAAAAGTTTATGACTGGCTCCAAAAAAGTTGGAATGTAAATATTGACCTTCTGTGCAATGTCTGGGGTTAGTTGTAGACGCATTGCTAACAAGGAAAGGGTTTTAACCCTGCATCAAAGATTTTGCTTAAATCTAGCTGGAAGACTTCTCTAAAAGCCCAGTTAACAGAGAAGTCTAAAAGCACATACGTACGTGTGTTTATATGCGTACATATGTATTCACGTAACAAGCTGATTGCAAAAGCTCCTTGTAGAAGATTAGCCAAGAAACCAATCAGTCTACCCAGAATTATTACAGGGAAATAGATACATACACATGGAAAAGGATGACAAAAGTTGGAATGGTAAATCCTGACCCATGCAAAGGGGCATCGCTGGAGAAATTAACATGGGCCTGAGCAATGGGGATGCATTAACCTAGTAAACTAGGTGAAAGATGGAGGTGGAGAGGGGAGGCAGGGGACCATATACATCTTTAGAAAAGAGGTCATGGTGTGAGAAACCCCATGGCAGGAGGGAATGCGGAAGGAAGCCAACATGAGAAATGACTCCAGGAGTTTTGACTTGGAGTTTCAAAGTAACATGCATTAGCAATGTGATCTTGGCTGAATTATTTAGTGTATCTGCATTGAATCTTCTGCATCTGAACAATGAAAAAAAAGTCCCACTTTAGGCCAGCACTGTCAAATAGAAACTTCTGGAATGATGGAAATGTCCTATATCTGTGCTGTTCAGTACAGTAGCACTGGCCACATGTGACCATTGAGCCCAAGAAATCTATCTACTGAGGCCGAGAAAGTGGTTTTTACATTTTATTTAATTTCAATTTATATAAATTTAAATAGCCACAGATGACCAGTGGCTTCCATGTTGGATAGTGCTGCTTTAGAGTATAGTTTCAGGGATGAAATAAATCTCATCTTTATACCTGAAGCATCTGGCACATAATAGCTCTCCATCCACCCCAATACCCCAACCTGTGGTGAGATCCTGGTCTCATAAGCCATGTCTCTGTATCCGATTCTAATTTAAAATTGTCTCTTAAACAAAAATGTGTTTGGTTCCAATGTGGCTGCTGCCAGTAATCCCCACTGGTAGTAATGACTATCCTGGCATTGTTCCAGCACCATGATTGACTTGGCCAGTTGAAGACAAAATTCCAATGGCAGCCACTAAACAGTATGAAATATCTCAATTTTAACCCAAAACTGGGGGCAAGAACAGTCTCCAAGGCTACAGAAGCAGGGCTCAGCAGATGACCCAAAAGACAAGAAGAAAAGCCCCAGTTTAAAGAATAACAATCAGTGGCTGAAAGCTATTAAGTTCGCTCTTCTAGTTCAAAGGGATTTGAAATGGCAATTTGTCAGGCAACTGTTGTCACTTTAGATGCCCCTAGTTGCTTTCTTTGAAGCCCTTGATTGACTACAGGAGGCTATGCCAGATTCTTCTAAGGACAGGATTTCCACAGTTGAACACATTTATGTCACAGTAATTATGACTCTTCCCAAATTTAATCAACAAAAGGCAAAAGAGTACAAGTTTGAGAAAATATGCATGTGCACTGCAGAGTCTCGGAGATGGCCTGGGTGACTGTGCACAGACTCAGACAACCATCTAGACACTTTCAGGCACTCACTTGTGCTGATCAGATGCTGGAGAAAGTTCCTTTGTTAGTGATGGAAAGAAGGTCATACATGAGGATGTCTTCCCAGGGTTCAGCTTATTCCAGCCAACAGTGAAACTAAACAAACAAACAAACAAACAAAACCCAGGCAACTGAGATATAAGCAACCTGACTGACAGTGTTATCTCTATAGCTAGCAGAGGTAGGCTCTAGAAGGAAATTCTTGTCAATTGTTTCTGAAAACAGATGCAAAGGAAGTGTGCCTCTGAAATAGTGGAGTGTTTGAGTGAATATGGGTGCAAAAGGAAATGAGCAAGTGTGAAAGGAAACCAAAACTACTGAGCTCCTGACTCAGACTCTGTTCTGGAACTCTTCAGAATTGGGAGAGAACTGGATAAACCCTCTGAAACATTTTTGCATTAGAAAGAAGTATTTGCAAGTTAATTTGCTACTTGTGGTGCTCTCAGAAACCTACTTGTCTTTGTCAGCTACGGGAAATGTGCCCAGAGGTGTCTGCAGCATGGAGTGTGCCTGGAGAGACCAGTCAGGGTAAAGCTCCATCCTAAGCATCATGAGGAAGGTCATCCCAGAAGGATTGAGGGTCAAAGAGATGCAAGCTGTCCATAGCCCAACCTCTTCCTGAACATCTACATGATCTCTAACTCAGACAACAGCAGTGTCAGAGATTAAAAAAAAAAAAAAAAAAAAAAAAAAAAAAAAAAAAGGAGAATGATGCAGATAGTAAAGATGGGATCTCAGGGGCCCTGAGGAGAGGGCCAGCAAGGTGGACTCTTGCCCAGCAGCTGTGTGCCAGATGTTCCTGCTATACAGCTTTGGGGACACAAGCATTGCAAATAACTAAAGGAAACTGGCAGGAAAAACGACAACAGCAACTATGATATCTGCATAGGAAATGTGGAGATAGGGCCAGGAGCAAGGTCAGAAAAAGAGACTCACCAGGGGCAAGGATGAACAGATGAAAAGAAAGTAAAGCAAGGAAAGATATACAAAGTGAGGATGGGTGAAAATCGTGTTTCTAAATGCTTCACAGGTTGTGAGCTCCCAGGTAGAGGGAGCCAAGCGACAACATTTGTGATGAGAAAAGTACAAGAGCATACAGTAGGAGGCTTAGAGGTCAACCTCCCTGTCCTCTAGCATTCAGCCGTTCAATCCGTAATGTGCTCATGCTGTCTGCCCAAGGTGTGTACCCGCAGTGTGATGCCACACGGGCCATGTGAGTGACAAGCACTGCTGACCAATGCATCTCGGGTGTCCGAACAGTCTTCACTCTCCTTTAACAAACGAAGAAGAAATCACCCTCAACATGACATTCTGCTTAAATTATTCAGGAGACAGAAAATAAATGACTACATACATAGGCAGCAGAAGTCATGTGACCTCAAAATTTAATCCAATTAGCAGTCTGTAAAGCTATTTAGAAGAAGAAATATAAGGCTTTCATGTTGACAAGCGAATTGGTCTTCATTCTGGAAAAATTATATCTTGGCAAGTAAGAAAGGTGATGGGAAAATATTTTTCCTGGAGTTTCCATCATCACTCTCCTAAGGCAAAAAAGTTTCCAAGAAACTGAATTGGTACAGCCTTGTGCAGAATTTTGCCTTGTGCAGAATTTTGAAGAAGGTGAATGTGAGATGCTAACATTCTCATGGATGAATGTGTCTCCTGAGACATTTGCACATGGCACCTGGTTAAAGAAGAAAGTAGTAACTTCATTCAAATTAAAAAGATAGGAGATATGGGCACCTGGGTGGTTCAGTCAGTTAAGCATCTGATTTTAACATTGGCTCAGGTCATGAAATCACATTTCGTGATTTCGAGCCCCTTATTGGGCTCTGCTGACAGCAAGGAGTTTGCTTGGGATTCTCTGTCTCCCTCTCTCTCTTCCCCTCCTCACTTACACACTTTCTCTCTCTCTCTCAAAAATAAATAAACATTAAAAAGAAGTGTAGGGCCTCACAGGTTTGTGAAGAAGGCATATTCTATATTATTATAACTAGTATTATTATTTTAATTGTAACAAAGTACATGTAAAATTTACCATCTTAACCATTTTAACTGTGCAGTTCAGTGGCATTAAGTATATCCTCCTTGTTGGGCAAACATTAGCCCTATTCATCTCCAGAACTCTTTTCATCTTGTAAAACTAAAATTTCATACCCATCAAACAACAAATTTCCCCATTCCTTCCTTCTCCCAGACTCTGGAGACCACCATTTCACTTTCTGTCTCTATGAATTTAACTACTCTAGATGCTTCAAGTATCATATGGTATTTGTCTTTTTGTGACTGCCTTATTTCATTTAGCATAAAGTCTTCAAGGTTCGTCCATGTTATAACAGGTGTCAGAATTTCCTTCCTTTGTAAGGCTGAATGATAATCCCCTGGATGTATAGACCACATTTTATTTATCCATTCATCTGTCCATAGGACACTTGGCTTGCTTCCACTTCTTGGCTATTGTAACACTGGTCTGAACGTTGGTGTACAAATACCTCTTCAAGACTCTACTTTCAGTGCTTTGGTATCAAACCAGAAGTGGAATTGCTGGATCATATGGTAATTTATTTTTAACTTTTTGAGGATCCTTTATACTGATTTCCATAATAGCTGCTCACTTGACATTCCTACCAGTGGTGCACAAGTGTTTCAATTTTTCTATATCCTCTCCAGCATGTGTTATTTTCTAGTGTAGTTTCATTTAATTTTTTTAAATAGCTGCCATCCTAATAGATGTGAAATATGAAGACAGTATAACTAATCTATCTTTAATCATACAAATTTTCAGAATTTCCTCATTCACTCACTGATTTATTCATTCCTATACTCAACTATGTATTTATTTTAGGGTCCATCTGTTGCTTATAGCCTTTCGACCAGTTACTAATTCAAAAAGTGTGTAGGTTTTGTGCATCAAGATACATTCTAGATGGAGAAGAGAGAAAATAAAAAGTAAATAAATAATATAGTATCTGATTGAGATAAGAACCATTAAGTAATAGTTCAGGATAACATCACAGAGAGGGAGAAAATTAGGGGATGTTTTAAATTAGGCAATCAGAATAGACCTCCCTGATGAGAAGCCTATCTTGGAATAGACCAAGGAGAGGGAACAGCAAATGCAAAACCTACAGGGAGAGAAAAACACTGGGTGCCTTGAGTTTCCAGACTTAATAATGACTTTTACCAGGATTCTCTTGTTTAGGTTATTTCTGTTCACAAGAACTCTGGATTATAAACAATGAAGGGTCTTGTGCTTATATATTCATCTGTTTATACATATATGTAAGTGCATGTGCACTGGTATACATATGTGTCTTTCTCTTGATGTGAGCTGCTTTATCTGTTTGACCAGGATACTTTTGTGAGCCAGTCAGAGCTCATCCCTATGCTGGGAAGTATGATGGCATCATGTGGCCTGGGCCCTAGGTTGCCTGGGTTGAATTCCAGCTCTAATGAATGCTGGTTGTATGGCCATGGGAAAATTACTTATTTTCTCTGTGCTTTTATTTCCTCATCTGTAAAATGGGGATAATAATAGGACCTCTCTCAAGATCATCATGATGATTACCTGAGTGAATATATCCAAAGCACTTAGAGCAATGCCAAGCACAACCAGCACACTGCAAGATTTAACTATCTTCTCTCCGGTTTTTTTTTTTTTTTTGAGAGAGAGAGAAAGAGGGAAGGTAGAATGCATGCACACATGTGCAAGTGGGAGAGGGTCAGAGAGAGAGAGAGAGAGAGAGAGAGAGAGAGAGACAACCCCAAGCAGGTTCCATGCTAGCATGGAGCCCACACAGGGTGAGATCCCATGACCCTAGGATCATGACCTGAGCCAAAACTAAGAGTTATACACTCAACCAACTAAGCCCACTAGGCATCCCAAGATTTAACTCTCTTTTTGATGTACTCGTGCTATCAGAACACTTATGTGCAAGGATAGGGAGATTAAATAGACCTTAAAAGCTATTTATTTTTTGCTGCTTGAATCCCCACAACTTCACCCCGTTAATGATCTTCCACATTTTAACACTCCTGCAACAGAGAGATTACTACAACCAGGGGAAACCTTTATGTGTTTGGGGAAAAATCTTTTGTATTGTGTATTGAGTGGAAGCCTATGTCTTCCCAGTTGTCTCTTCTTTGAGTTTTATCCCTGGTGGCCACACAAAACAAAGCTGTTTCCACTTCCACAGGAGAGTGTTTCAAGAACTTCAAGATGATTGGCAAGGCCTCTGAATCTTCTCTTCGTCAGGTTAAATACCCAATAGGCTTTCTCAATACTTCTTTATCCTGGTTTTGTGTATCTTCAATTTCCTGGTTAGTGTCCTTGAAATGTGTTCCCACTGATGTCCATACCAATTAAAGTATGAGTGTAATTCTGTAGGTGTGATCTGAGCAGGACAAACTTATGATCTTCTTCATTTAAGAACCAATAGTTTCAGTAAGATCATCCAAATATTGAAGTCCAATGTGTGGCAACTGTCTCATGATTCCGTCTAAAGATTTTATGTTAGCAAGTACCACCGAGAATTCTTCCCAATCATGGTTTCTGGGTCAACTCGCCACCATTTTTTTTTAATTCAGTATCATTCACATTTGAGTCTCTAATGTAAAAATATACTCAATACAAAAAAAAAATATCCCTGCCAATTGTTTGCAGCAGTTTATCAGTGTTTTAAATCCTAATTTTTTTAGGCATTAACATTAATCATCTATTAGATAATCTGAGAGTTTTCACCTAGATTACTAATCAAACACATACATCAATGAAGCAGGGTTCAGAGCCATGAATCACTCTGCTGGAGTGCTTCATGTGGGTTGATGGTGCTCCAGTAGAATATTTGGTGTATAGCCTATCAGCTGGTCGCTGACCCAAACAATTGTCATAGGATTCTCACTATATCTATATTTCCCTTATTTTCCAAAATGGATCATTAAACACCCACTGAAATATCTAACTGTCATCTAGTGGGCTAGAGTCTATTCTAGGGACCTCTTGGCCATTTATTTGTCAGATGAAAATGCCTTCTTCAGCAGTGGACAAAGGGGAATTATTGAACTCTTGCTAACAGCAGAGTACAACAGGACCAGGCCATTCCACTATACAAGGTAACTTACATAAGTACCACATGGTCCATTTTCTTTACCATAGAGTGGTGGTTCTTTGACTCAGTAGGGTCAGAATCCCCTTGGGGGGATTATTGACACAAAGATTGCAAGGTCTCCAACCCAGAGTGGCTAACTCTGCAGGCCTGGGTGGGGGTTTAGAATTTGCATTCTAACAGGCTCCCAGGTAACGCTGATGCTGTGGGTTTAGAAGCCATACTTTGAGAACCACTTTCTTAGGTAAATTTCTCCCTTCCTTCCTTCCTTCCTTCCTTCCTTCCTTCCTTCCTTCCTTCCTTCCTTCCTTCCTTCCTTCCTTCCTTGTCTGACACCCGTATAATGGAAAATAGTAAAGGCAGGGGGTGAAGTCAATTCAGGGTTCTGCTCACACCTTCAAAACTATTCAAATAGAAAAATCTCTTGAGCAGAGGGCTGAATATTTATTAACATCATATTTAGTTCTTTATTGAATAGGACTGATTTGTTGTCTATTTTTTTAATTAAAATTGTGATTTTTTAAATTTATTTTTTTTTCACTCTTTCATAAATAAAGCTTATTGACTAATTTAGGTTCTGGCAAGAAAAGAAGGGTCTTCTCTGGTCTTTGGTCAAAGTTTCCCTAGTATATAATGACCACTCTATGATTTAATCCAGTATTCCTTTAAAAAAACAGAAATAAGGTTTAGTGTGAAATTGCTATTTCTCAGTGAACTCATGCTAGCTTCTTGTGATCAGATTCCTTTTATAAGGGAAGCAAAATGAGTAATCTATTCCAGAATCATGCCTGCAACACACATTTTAGGTGTCTGCCCCCTTAACCAATGTGCACTCTGAAGCAAAATAAAATTTAAAGAATTCTTTCCTCCAAGTTGTTGATCAACTTCACTATCATTTCTAAGCAATGGGTTTGTATTTTTGGCTATCCTTAATCTTCTGTCCTATCCTCAGACTCCTTGTTTGTCTGACACACATGGTTCTCTGCTCATTTGGGGCTGCAGATCCACCTACACTCACACGAATTTTCTTTGCATTCTAGTCCGTATCCCTGAGGCAGGGAGCATTCATTGCCAGAGGAATCTCCATGGACTCTGGCTCATCTCTCCACATTACTAAGAATGTCACACTTTTCAGAGAAAGCAGCCACAAAGAGTCACATGCCCTACAACTATCTCCATGGCTGACAAGCATAGTCCCACAGATGGGAAGACCTGCTAGATGATCTTCTGACTGTGGTCCGTCTGGCAATGGCAGTCTTGGTGAAATGCATGGCAGCCTCTCAGTTGGTTCTACTGGACAAGATCCCAAGGTAAAAGGGTAGTCTGTCAGAGTGGATATTGCTTCCTCATAAGCCCTTCTTCTCCTTCCAGTGAGATCCTCAGTCAGACCCATGCTCATTACTATATGCACAGAACCTCTGTGCCTACTTCCATAGACAATCTTACCCCAGAAATCTACAGATGGGTACCCTCACTTTATTTGGGTCTCAAAGGAACTCAAATGTCCCTTTCTCAGTGAGTTCTTTCCTGAATGCTCTATCTAAAATTGCAACTGTCACCCCCAATTCTTCAATCCCCCTTCCCTGCTACATTTTTCCTTGTTAGCATTGTGTCACCATGGAAAAAGCTACTAGGGGAAAAAAAGAAGAAAAAGAAAAGTCAATTGATTCTACTGGTTTTAGCTTATTTATTGTATGTTCTCTCACAAGCATTATGGCCTGTTTGTTCCACTGCTGTGTTCTGAGCATTTAGAAAGTGCCTGAGGGCACAGAGGGTACTCCTCAGTGGATATTGAATATAATGGATAAATGGCTGGATGGATGGAATGATGGATGGATTAATTAATTATAATTAATTGAGTGGAAGAAGGAAACTCTAAAAGGAAATGAGGGAATAGTAAGCATGGTAAGCTTACCAGGAGATTTGTTCTCATGCACACTGATTTTTAGCTAAGAGTCCACATGTAAGTCAGGGGTTTGAAATTGGTTATCATCAAAGTCTCCATGCCAATGTCCTCCCATAAAAGACAGTGGGTATCCCTGAAGTTAACACTACTTCACTTTGAGGGCATTTAGTCTAATTAGCCTCAAAAGACTTCCTAGCTATTAAATTTCCCGAGTGTATAGTACTCAGATGAGGAAAACACAGTATGAGTTGGCTCTCAGAGAAGCAGTTGCTACTATTTACCCTCTTCCTCTCCAGACTGTAAACTAGAATCAGATCTTTCCCAACAGAATACAAAAGAGACGTCTTAAAATTCTGGTCAGGATTCACACAGCATGGTCTATTCCTACGCTGTCAGACCATCAGTAAGAATGTAATGCTATTAGCCCTGCTAGTTATTGGTAATTACTAGGTGGCAAGCTCTTGCTAAGTGCTCGCAGATATCGTGTCATTTAATTGGTTGGGTAGTACAACAACTATGTTAAAGATTAAGATACCAAGGCTCAGATAAGTTACATCATCTTGCCAAGGATGTGCAGTTAACAAGTTAGTGGAAAGATAGAGTCAGGTTAGTCTGACTTTCCAGTTCGTGTTCTGGGTCCAAATTTCAGCTCACTCACCTTAGAGGACAAGTAACTTTGGAGTTATTATTACTAAAGATGTGGTTCTGCTGTACTTCTGGGATTGTACATGGGTCTAGTTTCAGGAAGATCAGCCAGGCCTTTGTGATCTAAATAGAGGCATCTGGCTCCTTTCAGGAGCCTATCTCTTGGCCTGGGATAGAAATTACTGGGATCCAAGAATGTCTTCCTTTCTACTTGTCCATCAAGACTTGAGACCTACATTTTTCACACTCAGAATGGCCAATGGGCCCAAATGCACATCTGTGTTTCTACATAGCCTCCCCTCCATGTACACAAATAAAATAAGGGATCGCCAACTAGACACCTGTATATACAGTCACCTTCTCTGACCAGACAGATATTTATTTGCTGTTGTATAAATGAGGGAAATTTGCACTCAGCCCTGAAAATTTGGCTACCCTGGTCCATCCTTCCTCCTCCCCAGTGATTTTTTCACTGAGAATGGCCACAGTCCGTGACACTTCACTGTACTCTGCGTAAAGCCCAGCTCACAGTCCTGGGAAGATCTGTTTTACACCTGTACTTGGGCCTCGTAAGGTACTCAGGCTGTCAGGGAAATCCTGTGCTTTAGTGCTAAATCAAGTCCTACATGACAGAGAGGAAGTGCTTTTAAAGGCAGGTGTTCTAATCCTGTCACACATTGTTTTATGGGATGGCCCTTTAAAATAGACCCTGTGTAATGGGGCTTGCTTTAAAGGGGTGGGCCCATCTCACTGGACTGCTGGTGGAAACGATGTAAAAACAAGACAAGGACGTAAACCTGGAATGTCAAGTTCTACCCCCCTTCTGTATCTTTACCCCACAGACAGAAAGAAATACCAATGGAGAAATGTTCGTATTCTCCCTTAGCAAACTGTAAATGTTTGATTTGTGGGCTATCATTAAAATGTTAGCAGAATATGTTAAGGGCATTCTTACTGCAGCAGCGTTTCAGAACATTTCAAAGCATTGTTTCAGAATTGCTAGAAAGCGAATTATTTTTCTTAACTGGTAATAGTTTAAAATGAAAATATTTTAGGGGGGCCTGGGTGGCTCAGTCGGTTGAGCATCCGACTTCGGCTCAGGCCGTCATCTCACAGTTCGAGCCCCGCGTTGGGCTCTGTGCTGACAGCTAGCTCAGAGCCTGGAGTCTGTTTCAGATTCTGTGTCTCCCTCTCTCTCTGACCCTCCCCTGTTCATGCTGTTTGTCTCTCTCTCTCAGAAATAAATAAAACATTAAAAAACTTTAAATGAAAATATTTTAATCAATCCCCACTTAAAGGCATCACTTCTAAAACCAGTAAAAGCAATATCATTTTATGTATTTTTTTAAATTTTATTTTTTTAAGCTGACTGCTACATGCAGCATGTCATTTGGATGTGACTGGAGTCTTGGAAGCTTAACTACCCCCATGTTCTCCTGCAAATGGACCTTAAGAGCTTCTTTGGAGGTTTTGGTCCTCCTTATTGGGGAAGGTGGCCCTCTTCAACTAAGCATGCAGCTTTAGGAGGGACACACATGGAGCAGGGGACTCCTGCCTAACCAGCCAAGTCAGGCAAATCAACTCTGGAAATCAATGGGGTGACTGATGTCAGAGTCAGGTGGCCCTCACATCCTAAAAGTCTCTTGAAAAAAAAAAACAACCTCACTGTGTTTACAAGCATTCACACACATGTCATCAGTAGCCCCAGGAATGATTGAGAGGCAGGGATGGGAAAAATGCATTGCTGAGTGACTCTTGAACACTTGAAACTAAATAAGTAAAAAAAAAAAAAAAATAGCAAGGCAGCACATGACATCAAGGTTTGGGATTTTGGGCCCTATCCCTTCTAGGGACATTGTCCACCATGGGCACATATGTCATGTAGGTACTCTCTGACATCAGTAAGTGGCCCAACCTCATGAGATGGCTCATACCATTTCCGGAGCTCTGCTTGGGAACTAAATACTTATTCCTTGGGTTCATCTGTAGCTGACACCACACATTAAAAGATCATTTTCTTCTTAGTATGTGGATCCTTATTTTAGGAACACATCTAAACTTTTTCCTAACTTTCCAACCATCTTCTTGCAAATTATCTACTACTGTCAGTCACTTGTGTGTCTAATTCATGCATTTACAAGTTTTCTCTCACTAGCTTATTTTATTCTACTTTGGACACCTATCTGCTCACCACGTTTCTGCTCACATCACCATCGTTACCAACTGAACCATGCCCTTGTCCATTCAGTGCTGGATTTTTCCATGCTCTAAGGAGTCTGCCAGTGCTTAGCCACAGAAGTGCCCACAAGCAAGCCTGGGGTAAGGTGGAGATGGAAGGGACTTTGCTTATTTACCACTGGGGTAAATAAATATGGTCACCAGATGACACAGCAAGAATGGATCACACTGCATTCACTCAAGACCCTCATCTTCTTAGATGCATCTATTCTCTGAGTGTGACAGAAGTGAACAGGGACCATATAATGTAGCCAAGGAGACCAGGGTTCTTTATCTGTGGTCAGCCACTAGATTCTAAAGTAAGGACACCTGTGTGTCACGTAGATTTCCCTGAAGAGATGTGGATGATGCACTGGAGGGGCACAGACTGGCATCAAGAAAATCACTGGGGAGGCTAGATTTAATGAAATTTTCTGAGCTGCCATTTGCTTTTTAACTCAATACAATGTTCCTGAGATTTATTCATAATGTTCAGACAGTTGTTATCCATCCCTTGACCAATGTGTGAATTTTCCTTTTTCTGGATATCTCATAGTTTATTTTCTCCATTTTCCTTTTATGGGCATTTGAGTGGCTTCCTGTTTATTTGTGTCTGCACATGCGTAGTCAGTCAAAGCTACTGTGACTGTTCTCATACAGGCATAAGAGCAAGTGTTTCTCCGTGGAATATATAGAATATATAGTAGAGGGTGACATTGCTGGGTCATGGGGTACTCACCTGCTCAACGTTACTGGGAAATGCCAAATTGTTCAAGAGGTTGTAGTAACTGACAGTCTGCAAATTGTTCCTATTTCTGCACACCCTCACCAACATTGGGTCTTGTTAAGGTTTTTCATTTTAGCTCTGTGAGTGTGAAATAGCATTTCATCTGATTTTATGATTTGTAGTTCCTTTATTCCTAATTAGGTTGAACGTCTTATTAGCCATTTGAGTTTTCTCTTCTGTAAAGTTCCTCCTTAGATGTTTTGTCCATTCATCTGTTAGGTTTCTTTTCTTTTCTTTTCTTCTTCTTCTCTCTCTCTCTTTCTCTCTCTCTCTGTCTCATTGCCTTTTAGTTAACATTTTTAGCATACTTTATATAGTCTATATACAAACTCTTTGTTACATGTGCTGAGGGATCTGTTCTCACTCTGTTCTCATTATTTCAATTTCTTATTAATATTACTTCATAATTAAACTATAATTGAATTTATCTCTTTCCTTACTGTTTATGCTTCTTGTGAATTGCTTAAGAACTCCTATGTCCTCCAAGGTCACAAAGATATTCTTTTATATTATCTACTACAAGTATGGTGGTTTTGTGTCCCATCTTTCAGTCTTTAATCCACCTTTTGTTTTTAGTATGGCATGAGGTTGTTTTAACTTCATGTTTTCCTATGGATGACAAATCATCCTGAACCATTTGTTTAAAGTCCTTTCTCCCACCTTTGATCTGTAGAACCAGCTCTGCCTCAAATCAGGTTGCTTATATGTGCTTAGGTGTGTTTCTGGGCCTTCATTTAGTGCTGGGATCTTTGTTTTTGTTTTCTGTGTACACTTGCACTGATACAATATTTTCTTAGTTGCTATAATTTTAAGTAGGAATTATTTTATGATTGGGCAACTTTTTCCCATATAAGACTGTATAGTTGCTGTTGTTGTTGCTGGTGTGTGTGTATGTGTGTGTGAGTGTGTGTGTGTGTGTGTGTGTGCATGTGTGTGTGTGTATTATAGACCTATTTGGATTTTAGAATAGCCTATTCAAATTTTTGTTATAATTTTGAGTGGGATTGCATTGTGTCCATATGTTCTTAGAGGGCATGATTGCTTCTTCCCAGTCTAAATTGATCTGTCAGTGAAGACTCCAGTGAAGTTTTCCCTTGAAGCCACCTTTGAAGCAAAAATGCACAGTGGGCCACATGAGAACAACCACAGCACCAAGCTATGCAGAAAACTTTGTATACCTCAGATCACAAATACCCATGGGTGATTATACAAACCACCTCAAGCCTTGCTTATATAAACCCAAAGCAAGCCTTAACCAGTGTCACAGCCTCGTGTTTTGGTAGAAATGAGAAAGACACAAGAAAATGCAATATTCAAAAGAGAATAATGTAAAGGAAAATGAGATGTATGTAGATTATGAAAATTAAGACATTCATCTTGTTAAATAGAAACTATTTGTTTTATAAGTCATGAATAGCAATAAGATTGTATTAAATCAAGCTAAATTCAAAATTCATTATATGCTTTTCTGGAAATCACTTCCATAGGCTATGTTGCACAAAAATAATATTTTTTTAGTATATAATACCATTAAAAAACATTTGACTAATATGTCTGGTGGGTGGGGGTGTTGTAAAGTTTATCTTCTGGCAGTATTTACTATGTATGAAATTTAGTTTCCTCATTTGGAAAATGGGGTTAATACTCAACTTAAGGAAGTATGATATAGCTAAAATACATAGTATATGTTAGCGCTTTCAAATGCCTCTTAAGGAAAGAGGCTTTTGTCCAAATGGCCTCCCCCTGAGCTCGATATATATGTTAGTGATGCATATATATATAATGTACAGACAGTCCCCAGCTTACAATGACTCAGGTTACAATTTCTCTGCTTTGTGATAGGGCAAAAGCAATGCACATTCAGTAGAAACTGTACTTTGAATCTTGCATGTGGATCATTTCCTAGGGCTGGTGCGATGCTCTTTCATGATGCTGGGCAGTGGCAGAGAGCCTCCACTCTCAGTCAGCCCCTCGATCACAGGGTCAACAACAAGTACAACCATTCTGTACCCATATAGACATCCTGTTTGTCACTATGAGTACAGTATTCAGTCAATTACATGTGATAAGTAATCCTTTATTATAAACTGGGCTTTGTGTTAGATGATTTTGCCCAACTGAAGGCTAAGTAAGTGTTCTGAGCACATTTAAGGGATGTGAGACTATGTATGATTTTCAGTAGATTAGGTGTATTCAATGCATTTTGACTTACGGTATTTTCAGCTTACAATAGGTATATCAAGATGTAACCCCACCGAAAGTTGAGGAAGATCTGTATTTCCTTACGGCATTACTTGAAAAAATGTTGTAGAGATTTAAATAATATTATAATTGGATTATCTTTCTTTGTGATTCTTTGCCATAACTGACCTCAAGGTGACTGATTCTTATATGGGTATGTACGAGACTCAAAAAGGCAGGGCTACAGCAATAGCACTGCTAGGAATTTGCCCAAGGGATACAGGAGTGCTGATGCATAGGAGCACATGTACCCCAATGTTCATAGCAGTACTCTCAACAATAGGCAAAACATGAAAAGAGCCTAAGTGTCCATCAATGGACGAATGGATCAAGAAGATGTGGTTTATCTATACAATGGAATACTACGTGGCAATGAGAAAGAATGAAATCTGGCCATTGGTAGCAACATGGATGGAACTAGAGGGTGTTATGCTGAGCAAAATAAGTCAGGCAGAGAAGGACAGATACCATATATTTGCACATATAGGAGGATTAGGAGAATCTTAACGGAGGACCATGGGGGAGAAGAAGGGGAGAGGGGAGGGAGGCAAACCATGAGAGACTCTTGAATGATGAGAACAAACTGAGGGCTGAAGAGGGTGGGGGAGAGGAGAAGGGGGGTGATGGGCATGGAGGAGGGCACTTGTGGGGATGAGCACTGGGTATTATATGGAAACCAACCTGACAATAATCTATGAAAGAAAAATAAAGACAAGGCTATTCTTTCTAAAGAGTGAGTGCAGATTGGAGGAGAGGTCTTGTGCTATAAATCCTTGGAACTCTTTAAGACACAATGTATCCTTGAAGATTCTTTGTAAACTTGAAAGTGATATGCACATGAGGCATGATCAATTATGAGAAATGGCTACTGCTTAAAATGCATTCTTACTAAAACAGAGTCTACATCTCCTTGTATGCTTGTTAAAATGCAGCCTCCTGAGCCTGTCCATCCCAAATAAATACAGCCTGGCTCTACTTTTTCATCAAGTTCCCTGTATCACTCATATGCTCCAAACTTTGAGAATCACAATGTTTGTAGAATGGGGAATTTGGAAGCAGACAGGACTTGCAAAGGTCGATTTCTCTTAATAAAGAGCAAAATTTGTGGCTTTTATGTTCTGAAATAATAAGCGTTGATTTATTATTTAATGTTACTTAATTCAAATGCAGAATTTTTTTTTTAGTCCTCAATATCCTTGTTGAAGAAGTTATTGGTGCAATTGCAAATGCATTTGTGCATAGGGTCTGAATTGACCTTTAGACTTGCACAGTACTATTATTTGTCAAATATAAAAGGATTTTGTTGTTATTCATCTAAAATTTTATCAAAATATTGATAGCATTTATAGTAGTGGAACCAAAATTATTAGGTTCACTTACACTTATGTGAGGGTTTAGGGGGGAAAGGGGGACTTGTGAGTTTTTTATTTCACTTAAAATAAAAATTTCTTTCTTTCTTTCTTTCTTTCTTTCTTTCTTTCTTTCTTTCTTTCTTTCTTTCTCTCTCTCTCTCTCTCTCTCTCTCTCTTTCTTTCTTCTCTCTTTCCTTCTTTCATTTTCTTTCTAATCTATCGGCTGAGGCAAAACTTCTGACATAGGTCAGAACATTGCCCTCTAGTGTATGAACAGCAGAAGCGACTTTGTAGTTGGGCCTGCAGAGTGTTCCCTGGATTTCTATGTAATTAATTGCCTGACCATGGGGTCTTAGCAGAGAGGTTAATGTATGGCTGCTTCATGACTGTTAGTCCCCTTCAGTATGCCACTTCAGGGGTGCGGTGGCATGCCACAGAAATTTTGAGAACCACTTACCTATTTAAGTGACTCCTATGACATCATCAACAGAAATCAGGAATATGAAGAACACTCAGCAAATACACTATAGTTTGGTCCACACCTTGCTTTGAACATTATATAGGAAGTTTCTAGTATGCTTGAACTTTGACCAAGCATTGGCATGGCATTTATAAAAGCCAACTTGTTAAGAACTGTAATGAAATCATATGAATGCATTTGCACTTGATTTTTACAATTTTCAGTACACTAAAAGCAAAACAAACAAATAAAAAATAGCAAGCAAGAGGGTGTCCTGCCATTTATATTAGAAGTAAGGATAAAATTCAGTTTTTCAACTTTTAATGTGTTAATATTTAGTTATAAATTCTCTCATACCCACAGCACAAATTATTGTAGGTTAAAAGCTTAATGCCTTTATGAAACTTAAGTTTGCATGGGAAAGGGATTTTGAGAAGCCATTCTTTTCTCCTCTCTTGTCCTTCCTCTAGTCTCCCCACACCCTCCCCACCCCATTGCTAGCACACAGAACCACCATGAAACAGAAGTTTCAAGGGTTTCTTGCCTTTTCTTTTTGTATTTCTTTTCCTCCAAAACAGAGGCAAACCATCTCCAAAATAATATTTCCAAAATAGTATTTCCGTTACATTGCTGATATTCTTTTTCCTTTCTTTTTCATTGTCCACCTAACTATTTGTGTTTTCTAAATTTGGAGTTAGAATGTGAGGAAGAGAGAAACATTCTGATGGAAAGGAATCCAATCCCAGCTCAAAGTGTATGCAATGAGAAGTTCTCACAAACCAATTATTTTCTTTAGATTCAGAGAGCTAATGGATTTGACTTGAGCATCTAACATTTTCTAGTAGCAAGAGAATTTCCCAGAGGGAGCTATGCTGATGAAACCTCTGGAGTCAGTGTGCCACCTAATGGTCTTTTCGCACATTGAAGTTTACTAGGAAAAGGTGTGTGTGGGGGAGGTGGATCTTGGAAATTTTCTTTAGCAAATATACTCTAGCCTGCATAAGGTTAGATATTAGAATATTAAAATTTGCTGCTTATCCTAAATATCCTTCCACTTAAAAATAAAAACAATTTTATATATACCTTTCAAATGTCTTTTTGACATTATGGCCTCCAATATGTCTTTTATAAACCCATCTATCTAATTTGTCAAGAAACATTAAGGTGGGGCGCCTGGCTGGCTCAGTCAGTGGAATATATATGACTTAATCTCAGAGTTGTGAGTTCAAGCCCCACAGTGGGTGTGGAGATTACTTAAAAATAAAATATTAAGAAAAGAATTGTCAAGTGGATCTGTTTTTCTGTTACTTTTTATTTTTCTTCTTTAGTTACTACCAAATGTTTGAAAGGTATATCAATGGCAAAGGGCATCATACAATAATGTCACTAGCCCTCAAAGTAAAATATGCCTTCAAGGAATCCAGAATCCTTCTAAATGTGGGAGCTACAGAAGGCCATTTCACTCAGCACGAACCAAACAGCTCAGTGATGAGTGCAAAGTTAACGCCATCACTGTTGGAACAGATGGACATCATGTGGGTCCTAGCAAGATGCCCTGAGAAGGACACAACATCTCTTCTGTGATTTTTCTGCCCAAAATGAAAAGCATTGGAGAAGTCCAAATAACTGGCCTCTAATCATCAAAAACCTCGAAGTCAAGAGACACAAGGATAGGTTGATGGACTCCATCACATTAAATATGTCTAAAGAAATAAGACAAGTGGACCCAAGTGTGATTGGATCCTGGATTGGGAGAAAAAGTTTAACAGGATGTTGTTTGGACAGGTGATGACTTTTGAAAATTAACTCTGTACTGGATAATAGTATGATATCAGTGTTCAGTTTTCTTTTTTTTCTATATTACATGTACTTTTATTTTTAATTAAAATTTTTTTCTTTCATAGTTCACTGTCAAGTTGTTTCCATATAACACCCAATGCTCATCCCAACAAGTGCCCTCCTCCATGCTCATCACTCCCCTTCCCGTCTCCTTCACCCCCATCAGCCTTCAGTTTGTTCTCAGTATTCAAGAGTCTCTCATGGTTTGCCTCCCTTCCTCTCCCCAACTTTAGGTGGATTAGGAGACACTTAATGGAGGACCATGGGGGAGGAAAAGGGGACAAAAACAGTGTTCAGTTTTCTTACTTTGATAGGAACAGTGCGGTTATGTAGGAACATATTCTTGGTCATTGGAAATACACACCTTAGGAAAACCTGTAAGAACTGAATCAACATACAGACCCAGAGCAGAGGGGTAAGTTTGCTTGTAGATGGTGGTCTTATACCACTAGATAGGAAATCCTAAGTCTGTGTCCTTGCTTCCAGCCCTGGTCTTGGGATACTTGGTCTGGTGCTCAAATTCCTTGTTTCTTGCCTTGTTGATCTGATAAGAGGAGACAAATTGTCTTCAACTTGTTCTATTTAACCTTTCTTCCAGGGATGCCCTGAAGATCAAATTAGACCAGTCTCAGAGTTACTTAAGAATGTGTTAGGACCAAGGTGCCTGAGTGCCTTAGCCTATTAAGCATCTGACTTTGGCTCAGGTTATGATCTCATGGTTTGTGAGTTTGAGCCCTGCATCCGGCTCTCTGCTGTCAGCACAGAGCCTGCTTCAGATCCTCTATTGCCCTCTCTTTCTGCCCCTCTCCCGTGCACTCTCTCAATCTCTCTCTCTCTCTCTCTCTCTCTCTCTCTCTGTGAAAAAAAAAAAAAAAGAATGTGTTAAGCACTTGCATGCAGAAAGAAGTTACAGAATCCCTCTGCTGGCCAGGGGCGTGAGTAGCCAGTAGGGAGAACACATCCACATGTCTTCATGGAATGAAGTCAGATGACGGAAAAGAGCTGATTATGGGTCACCTATCTCGTGTATGCCAACCACATTCTCAAGCCCTGTACGATCTCATCAGACTTGCACAATGGCTTTGTGAAGCATGGGGATGACCTATTATAAACAGCATTTTATTAATGGGGAAATTAGAGCTCACATATGAATACCAATGTTTCATTTTGATTTAGGAGTTAGTCCCGGACAGAGTCAGTGTGAGCTAATAGGCCAGCTTCTCATGGGCTTTCACTCTTCCTTGGTTTGATACAAAATACTCACTCAGTAGAGTCACCATGGTATTGTGGAAAGGCTGTGTCTTTGAAATGTTCTAGGCATGTATCACCTGTTAAGCACACAGACTTCAGACTGAGTTGTTTCACCTCTCAGGGACTCAGTTTCCTCATGATTTTGTACTTAGCCACATATACATGTCCATTGATGATATGTAGCATTGTTTAGTGTATTTGTTCATTATAATTTACTGTAAGTTTCTGGAAGTTTACTGTACATGTGGAAGAATGCCCTGTCCCAACTGTACACGTCCATGTACCTTCACAAATGGGGCCCACCCATGTGGGCCACTAGATCATGAAAATTAAGCACCCCAAAGTCCCTTTCATTATATTTTTAATCATGTAAATGGTATTCTTATGTTTGAATCCTTTTGCAGCTTGCTCTTTTCAATAAGCATCACATTTTTGAGCTTCAATTGCTTCATCAAATTAAGCGTAAATTGAGAATAACAATTTTCTACTGAACATTTTTAGCAGTTTATCATTTAATGAAATAAAATCATGCCTAGAGGAGAGGAGTGGGGGAGAGAAGAAATGAGGGAAAGGCTGAGGGGGAAGGGACTGGATATCCCAAGACATTTCCTGTCATGCCAGCTCAGTGAGTGAGTAAACTCAGGAATGACTTGACCCGTGATCACCTCCACCGGGATGGTTCTGCATCCCTGTTCTTTGTTCATATGACAGGAAATGTTCTGGAATGTCAATGCACATGCGTGTTCTCCACCAGGTCATTTCTAATACACAAAACCACCAAGGGGAAACATTCATTCCCTGTCTTTTCATCAAAATTCATTTTCGGATTCCAGTGGATGCTCACCAAGCATTATATTATGTTTATTTTCCTTCCTGGCTAATCGTGCCCCTTGTTGCTTTCTCAGACAAAGTGGAATCAGTAAAAATTCTACCAAAGGCCCTGACCGCCCATGCTGGAGGGCAGTGGGCGTCATTCAATCACAGGTGAGGTGGAGATTTGAGCTCTCCCCACCCTATTTCACAGCTGATCTAAGACCCCCATTAAAATATGCTGCTTAAAGCCCCATTTAAGCAAACAATATCACGTATTCCCAAAGATCACTTGAATTTTCTCTTGTCTGAAAGCTCAGCTGTGATGATCTCAGTTTCATCCACCCTTCCTTAGGTATCTCAGGGGTCTGGGTGAGCTGGGAAGAGCCAGCCAGACCCTACAGGATGTGTCTGATCTGTCGTCTCCTCACCAAGCACACAGACTTCTGTTTGCCTGCTCTGGGGTTTCTCTTCTCCTTCCTCTTCTTTGAACATTTGCTAGAAAGAGCCCGTGGGCTTAGAGCCAGACTAGATAGGCGCCAAAACAGATAGCCAGAATCAGGGAATTCTAGTTGCTGGCTGACCTTGGGATGTTATTACACAAACCAAGAAGCAATTTCCTCACCTACTCCATCTTGTATGAGAATTAAATGAAATAGAGAGTAGAGGACCCAAATCCTAGAACCTGATCTATATTAGTTACTAAGAGATGCTCTTTCCTTCCCTATCTTTAAATTTTTCACCTGCCTTTCCCTCCTCCCTGCCCTTCTTTCTTTTCTTCCTTTCTTCTTTCCTTATTGTAAACCAGAGGATTATGTCACTAAATTTAGTATGTTGATAGATATGTGCTATATTTTAACCGTGTATCTCTATATGTTTAGAATATTCCATAATTAAAAATAAAATATAAAAACAATACCCATTGGGAGAAAAGTGTCTCAGGCCCACACCAGACAAATTGAGGCAGGATATCTAAAGCTGGGACCTTTTGTATTCTTTTAGAAGTTCACAGATGATTCCATTATATTTCATTGGTCTACTCCTCTATCATTAATTTTCAAGGAGAGTGATCCTATTTCATCCAGGTTGGATTAGAGACCTATGCCCAGGTCAGCTTGTGTAAACCAATTAGGCATGTGCCTGAAGAATGATTGAGGCATACCTTTGAAGATCCCCACTGATGTGCAAAGGTAGAAGATGTCCACCCATTTTTCTGGATCAGAAAGAAGTAGAGAATTTATCCAAAAGAGCACAAAAATGAATGCAAGTTCAGTTCATGTCCCTACCCAACCCCTAAGAGCAGGTATGGAGACCAGAAGTCTGGGAAAGACATAGGTAAAAGTCTATGGTAGGTGTCTATGAAGGAAAAAAAAGTTTGGAGGATGAGTTTCAGAGCCACAGTTTCCTGTGTTTGGCCCCAAAATGGACTTAAACTTCAGAGTCAGCCCCATCAGGCCCCAGACCTCAGGCTGGTCATGTACCAGGCTCTGGGCCCAAGATCCACCTTGATTCAGTTTCTGGACTCCCAGTGTCAGAAGAGGTGGGAGACACTGGGGCTATGACTCAGAGAGTGAGAGGTGGCATTTTATTCTCTTTGCAGTGGACTTTCAAAGAAAAACAAGTGGCAGTGTCATGTGAGCTCAGGAAAAAAATATTAGAGCTAAAAAGCATAATTGATTTGAGTTCATTGGTCAATAAGAAAAAGAAAACAGCAAAATTACATAGGAATGGCCTGCTGCGTGTAACCCTCACTACAGTCACCACGGGGGTTGTTATAGAAGAGCTGCAACAGTCCAGGAATGAGAGGTTACAGGTGACATGGAATGGGGAATTTTAAGCACAATCTTAGAGGTATGGAATGATATCTGATTGTCTCAATTCAAATCAAATAGAACATTGTCACAGAACATTGTTAACAAAACTACAAGCATCATTAAAACAAAGGAGGTGTTCACAATGGTTTTTGGTTTTTATCCTTGGATCTAGATATTTTGAGAACCTTTGTGGGCCTTTGCATGGTGTTTGGTGAGAGTGGTGATCATGTTCAAATGTAGCAGATCGGAAATCTGTGTATGCCTGTGTATTTTCACATGCATGGTTTTGGAGAGAAGGAAACATTTTTCCAAGTACCTTCCCTTTCTCTTCAACAGAAGATAAAAATAAATCACCAATCCTTTGCTTTTGCTATTATCAGCCCCTAGGTCACTGGCCCCTGATACTCTTGGCTGGTGGCCAGCAGTTGACTTCAAGTGTGCTCCAACAATTAAAGATGGCTGTCAAGTCAAGTTCCTGGTGGCCCTCCCTGTACGTGATATCTTTTCCTTCAGACAAAGCCAAACCCTGAAGGTTATCCCTTTCTAAGCCAAATCTACCAGGGTGGATAGCTTGAGCATTTTAGGACTTCCTTTCTTCCCTTTGCCCAGATTGGACTTTCTTGTGCTCCTATGCTCATAAGATTTTTCTGCTTTCTTCCTGCCTATTTCAACAACATTTAAATCTGTCATCATTAGACCATGCCCCTTCCCAGTGTGTGGTATTTGGATTTTCAAATGTAGAGAGGATGTTTGACTAAAAAGTAAATAAATAAATTCCCCATTGCCTCTCCAACTTGGATTTGTGTAATTGTGTCAGACAAAATTGAGTGTATATGTAAATGCATAGTGTGTATTTGTGTTGAGAGATTGTTTCCACACATGCTGAAAATAAGGTTTGACCTCTTTATGGTCTGATAAATGAGAAATTAGCAGAACCAACTATCTGAGGAGTCAGCACCTCATACATTACTGCAAGAAACTAGAATTGAGAAGATTTAGGCATGTGTGAGGAGATCTTCATTTGAAAGAGCATAGATCTGCCCTAGCTCTTAATGTAATGGACTCCTTATAGTAATAGGCACATGTAGCACCCAGATCTCAGTTACTAACCACCATTCTTACTGAAAGGAAACCAGAATCTTTGAAGGAATGGTTGGGTGAAAGAAAGGTCAAAATGTGGCTGAAACATGAGCTAGAAGATAAAAAAGTACTCAAAGAATGATGGGGGACATGCTGTTAGTCTGCTCCTGCCACCATGACAAATTACTACAGACTGGTGACTTAAACAATAGAACTGGGGCACCTGGGTGGCTCAGTCAGTTAAGGGTCTGACTTTGGCTAAGGTCATGATTTCACAGTTAGTGCATTTGAGCCCCGCATCAGGCTCTGTGCTGACAGCTAGCTCAGAGCCTGGAGCCTGTTTCAGATTCTGTCTCCCTCTCTCTCTGACCCTCCCCTGCTCATGTTATCTCTCTCTTTTAGAAATAAATAAAAAACATTAAAAAACAATAGAACTTCATTTTCCCTCAGTTCTGGATGCTAAGAAATCCAAGATGAAAGTCCCAGCAGAATTTGTTCTGGTGAGGTCTCTTTGGTTTGCAGATGATCACCTACTTAGTACATCCTCACATGGACTTTTCTCTGCACTTGCATGGAGAAAGAAAAAGAGTGGGGGAGGGAGGGAGAGAGAGAGAGAGAGAGAGAGAGAGAGAGAGAAGAGACTCTGGAGTCTCTCCCTTCTCTTATAAGTACACCGGTTCTCTCACATTATAGCCCCACCCTTACAAGCTCATTTAACCTAAAATATCCCCTTAAAGCCCTTGTATCCAAATAGAGTCACATTGAGGGGTCAGAACTTCACTGTAGGAATTTTGGGAGAACACCGTTCAGTCCTTAACAGATGCCAAAAGTACAAGGAAGGGGTTCCCAATGGCCAAATATGATACCATTTGATTATCAAAGTAAATACTGACAGTAGCAAACTATAACTTTGAACAAAATAAGAATCCATCTGGGTGCCTGGAAGCTCAGTTGTTTGAGTATCTAACTTGATTTTGGCTCAGGTCATGATCTTGAAGTTTGTGAATTCGATTCCTGCATCAGGCTCATGTGTTCTCAGGCATGTGTATTTGTCTAAATTCAACAGGTGATCCACCAAGAATCTGTGCTTTTTATTCTATTTAGATTTTGCCTCAAAGAAGGAGGAAGAAGAAAGAGAAGAAGAAGGAGGAGGGAAGAAGAGGAAGAAAATGTAGGAAGAGAGGAAAGAGAACTGTAAACAAATAGACTCCATATGCATGATATACATGCTGAAGTGTGTAAGGAGGTCTGAAAATGGCTTGAATTCATACGAGAAACATGAAGGACTGATGGAGGAAAAGATATGGATAAAGCAAGTAAGCCTATTAAAATATTAATTATAGAACATAGGTGGTGGGTAGATCTGTATAATATTACAACTGTAATATTTTTATAATTTCTATAGTATTTAATAATTAACATCATTGAAAATTATGTTTAAAATTTCCATCTTGATGAAAATAGAGATGTCCTACTAAAATAAAAATACCAAAAGTTTATAACATTAGGCTATTCCAGCTCAAGCAATATGTGCCATTTGTCCAGAAGCAATCTGTCCACACAGGTCTATTTCTCTAACATCAAATATTTTTTTCTCTCTTTAGCTGTTTAATGAAGTTCTAAAGTCAAACCTATAAACTTTATGGTATTTTGACCCTAATTGGAAGCAGGTTGAAGTCATGTTCCTTCATTCAATAAACTTCATTTCTAGTATAAATAACACCTCATTAAAATGCCTGTGCCAAGGATAAGATGCCCTGTGTGCTTTGCTCCAGCGGGATCCCTCATGCCTAGAACAAAACCAGGAACCCAGTAGATGTTGAGTAAATATTTTCTGGAAAGATGGATCAGAACTTAAAAAATAAATGGAAGCATTAAAAATGTGATTCTTGATAGAACCTCATGACCTCTGTTAAACAAGAGTAAATTAACAATCATAAGACTGTCTGGCTGAGGTGTCAAGACCAATGATGATTGGAACTTAATGCTGAGCCTTTATAAGTTCATTATAGAGGCGCCTGTGTGGCTCAATCTGTTAAGCGTCTGACTTCGGCTCAAGTCATGATCTCACGGTTCATGGGTTCGGGCCCCGCATCGGGCTCTGTGCTGACAGCTAGCTCAGAGCCTGGAGCCTGTCTTCAGATTTTGTATCTCCCTCTCTCTCTGACCTTCCCCTGCTCATGCTGTCTCTATATCTCTCTCAAAATTTAAAAAAAAAAAGTTCATCATAAAATCATTCAAAATGCATATTGGTAGGTATGCTATTACACACAAGGCAACTCCTGTGGTTCACTGCCATAAGACGGGTCTTCATTTAAGCTTTTATCTAGTGACTCACTGTGTGATCTTGGGTAAATTGATTAGCTTCCCTGTGCAGTGGTTTCTTTATCTGCATAATGGAAACAGCAAGAATCACCTTAAAGGGTTTTTTAAATTTATTTTTTATTTTTTTTACAGATAGTTTATTGTCAAGTTGGTTTCCATAAAGGGTTGTTTTAAAGATCCATAAGTTATTTCTGAGAACTTGACAGAAACAGATAAAGGAAGAGTTGAAAACTGAAAGCTCTTCTTATATAATGAACATATATCAGAGTTTGGACCGATGGAGGTGACTATACGGCCCCAGAGATGAGCCTAGGTAAATCATTCAGATGGACATTTGTAATTAGAGGGCTTTGGGAAGGCGTCTGCACTGTGTGTTTAGCCAACTTTGATAGCAGAGTTACAAGAGCTGCAGGCAATGGCTATATGCCACAGCTGCCTCATCATCACATATATTCACCACGAGCCACTGTCATCCAGTGTGGAGGGCTGCTGGTTATCATCACACCTTGACACTGCTCCACCACATTCTTAGAAATCACTGTTTCAAATATCAGATTCACAAATGGACAATCATCAGTAGGACAGTTCAAATTCATCTCTGGCATTTCCCATCTTCCTGTTCATTTTTGCCTTCTTTCTCTTACTTCTTGCCCTGAGGACCAAATACATCAGTGGAGACACTGGTTTTCTGAAGCACAAACCCTAAAACTATGGTGCCATGCACCCTTCAAAAGTGATCTTCAAACTAGGGTACTCATAGTCCTGGAGGAACGTGAACACTTTCTGACAGGAATTCAGGCAAGGGTTGTGTATGAAAATCTATGTTTATGTCTTAACTCTTAACGTTTATAACATCAGGAGTTAACAGCATTTCCTAACATTTATCTAAATTCTCATTTCATAGATGCCTGGGTGACTCAGTTGGTTGAGCATCTGACTCTTGATTTCAGCTCAGGTCATAATCTCACAGTTCATGGGATTGAGGCCCACTGATGGTGTAGATTTTGCTTGGAATTCTCTCTCTGCCATCGCCCCCCTAACACTGTCTCTCTTTCTCTCTCTCTCAAAATAAATAAACATTAAAAATTTAAAAATTATCAATTCAATAGCATGTATATCCCACTCTTCATAAGTGAAGTTACCCATCCTTAACCAATCTGTGCTGTGTTTGTCCAGCATAAAAAACTCTCCAGGGCATCCCAAAGCAGGGGAGTGCTCCTTAATGATTAATATAGCCCTTTGAAAAGTCATGGAGGATTCCTGTCTTTGATTAGCTTCTCTTAAGAGTGAAACATGTCATTAAAACACACACTTTTGGACCTCACTGAGATATTCTCAATTACATATGACAAATGAATATAGTACAGTGAGGGAATCTACCTGATGGTAGAGATACTTAAGGACAAGTACTTCATAATATCATTTGTGTTGCCAAATTTGACAATTCCAAATAAAGCCCTTTTCCCACAGAGATTGGCTGTATTATTTACTTAGTTCCTTTCAACTAGAGCTTCAAGTGTTATATTTCTTACAAAGTCTGACAACCCAGAAAAGGGATACTCCTGCTCTTTACTACTGGTGTTACTAAGTGCTGGATGCAGTTATCCTAATTCCAAAACCTTAATTTGCCACTCTAATTTGATGGACAAAAGAAGTAGACCAGTTGTTTGTGTGCACATAGTTTTATGTTTGGGCTGAGTGGTTTGTGCTAATTAGACACGGAACAAGATAAACTCCAAGTCCCTTGAGAGAATGATTTGTTTTATTTCACCTGGTTTCTGATCCCACGCTTGAACCTCAATACACTATTGTTAATAGAATGAATGAATTAATTAATATATTACCGAATAGCAGTGTACCTGAGTCGCCATTATGAAACCCAGCTTTATAAAGAGTAACTGAAATATTCTTTCAGTCAGTTTCATTTGGGCTATCATAAGACTCTCCCCACTTTTTCTACCAATTTAGTGCTCCCTGCTCATTTTCCTTATAGCTAAGGTGTTCTATTCCTGCTAAGTAGACATTATTGACTTGTTTCATTTTCAGAGGGTTCCTGGGAAACATACAAGCTCTTCATTTCTTGCTGCTACATCATCTTTTAGTTGAAATGTCTTAGAGATCAGTTGGAAGTCACTGCCAGTAGAACATTGCCAGAGCAAAGCACAAACCAAGTCCAGGCAAGAACTGAGAGGGGATGGTCAAGGATGGGGGGAGGGGGCGGGATCGGGATGGGAGTAAAACAGCGATTCTCCAAAATCTACTGGCCACAGCACTGTGTTGTGTTCATCTTGGTTTTTTTTTTTTTTAATAATCTGGCATTTTCTTTGTTTCATGCTTTTCTAAATGAGCCACCACATAGCAGTGGGAAGAAGATGGATTTCACAGCCCTTGAATCTCTATTTGAATAGCCAACTAGTGAAGTGGTTAGAAGAAGGTGAGACCTGGGTCTGGGATTCCAGCTCAGCCACTTAAATGTCTGTGTGAGCTTTGGTGTGTCTATAAGCCTTTCCAGTCCTTGGTTTCCTCATCTGTAAAGTGGGAGTGAATGACAAAGGCTCTCAAAAGCCTTGGTAGCATGGTGGTATCTGACACACAGCTGTGTTCTCCTAAAGACTGCAGTCATGTTTGACCAAGGGAGGAGTCGCTTAACTTCTCTGAACCTCCTTTACCCTCCAAGACCTCCTTCCCCTCACCATACAATGTTGTGAGGACAACTCAAGATGCCTACTCAGGATCTGGTGCCTGGTGGCTCTAAAGTGAAATTGACCGTGATTCATCTTAGTGTCAACAACATTACTGGTATTATTACGATTTACTTAATACCAGTACATATCAGTATTATTAGTTTTAATAATAGTTTTCATGATATTAGTTTTAATAATAAAAAATATAAGAGAGAAGATGCAGTCGATACCCAGAGATGGTCCTGAAAAATGAATATTCAAAGCATATTTTACTATTTTGCATTTTTCAAATCAAATGGAAGTTTCCTCTGACTCTAACATCTTCCCTTCTCTTTCCTGCCCTTTGGAGGCCATTAATCTCCTATTTTCAGATTGATTAAAAAAAAAGCCAGCCCCAGCACCATTGCCTGCCCTCATCCCTCAGCTGAAGTGATTTCAGTTTCCTCTAAAATATTAAATTTTTCCCTTGCTCGCATTTACTATGCACAGATGCAGAAGGAGAATTACTCAAGTTTTGCAATAAAAATAAGTTTGGCTTTGCAAGCACCTGCTTTCTGCCGTTTAATAATGCTGAGCTCCCTTCTTCTGTGTGCTTCTGTTTACTCTTCTGCAAATTATTTTTGTTCTCAGTTGACAAAGATAAATGATGGGATTAATATATATTGAAGAAGTCTCTGTGAACAGTATGCCGGCCCAGAGGAAGGGTGGGTATTATTTCCCTCAGGTAAGGCAACACAGCAAACTGGATTAAGAGTAATTTGCTGTGGGGTTTATAGATGATCACGATCCATTAGTGGTACACCATTTATGAAAATTGCTTTTTCTTAAATAAAAATTAGAATGACTTTCATTACCTTGTCAGAACTGAGCCAAGCCAACAGCATTTCCCCCAGGGAAAAACAAAACACCAATGACAAGGTTTATATTTTTGATTTAACCTCAAAGCAATCTCCAAACTGTTGAAAGTTAACAGCACAGGGAAAAAAATATGGCAAGGAAC
This sequence comes from Hyaena hyaena, assembly GCF_003009895.1. Taxonomy (NCBI): domain Eukaryota; kingdom Metazoa; phylum Chordata; class Mammalia; order Carnivora; family Hyaenidae; genus Hyaena; species Hyaena hyaena. Next base: position 42,447 of record NW_024082110.1, on the reverse strand, counting down.
TTTAGTGTATAAGGTTCAGGGACAGCGTTGTACAATTAGAGCTGAAAACTGGAAAGGAGAATACATATAAAAAAAGAGTAAAGGGAATCCAGCATTGTATCTTTTGATGATTGTTTTTAAAATTATACACATCTATGTGAATTAAGTGGACATTTTGCGAAATGATATCAAGACTTCAGTGTCACAGCAGTTGTATTTCAACATTACAGAATCTTTTTTAATAAGAAAAGTAATATTTTCAACAAATTGATTCAAATTTTATATAAGCATCCCCTTTATTCTCGTACTCCCTAGAATCCATCCCAGCAAATCACACCATTTCTAGGATATATAATGAACCCTTATTTACATTCTTGGCTGTGCTATCATAGAATATTATCTCCTTTTTAAGAATGTACTCATATATTGTTGTGCCTAAAGTAATTGTTAAGACATTTTGACATTTGAACAGTTTTTTTTAAATACATCAATAATGATAATAAAAATTATGAAAAGTGCTCATTATTTATGACTGAGTTTGGAAATTTTTTTCTTTACCTTTCCTCTTTTGGCATGGGAACAGAATAGGTTTATTCATTTGTTATATATTTCCAATTTGCATCTTTGGGTGGCAGTTGCTATCAGGCCAACATCTTCAAAGAGAAACAAAAAGAATATAGGGTCCAGCCATGCCCCACATTGTGCTCACACCAACCTCATGCCTGCCAAGATCAAACGCAGTTGTGGATTTGGTACAAGATTATGTCATGGGTGGTTGCAAAGTCATGGATTCCCTGCAAGAGAATTGGGGTGTGGATGACATGCATGATTCAGAAAAGAAAAAAGAAGGCTTATGTGTTCTGGGCATTTGGGTGAGGTTAGAATAACACATGTTAACCAACCACATACTGGACTTCTCTTGAAGCTAGAGAAGATATGAATAGATGCATTTTAGAAATAGAGATTCTAAGGCTTTCACCGGCTCTGATCCCTTGATGGGTCAGAGTTTATCAGGAATGACTTCAGTGACTGTATGGAGCAGATGGTGCTAGTTTGCAAACTGCCCCAAAAGAATGGTGATGGGGTCTCCTCATGCAATGCCTTGTTGTCTCTTTGTTTATCCAGATCATGGATGCACGAGCTGCAACATCTGCCCTGTCACTTGGGCCTGAGTGAGCACAGATAATATAAACACTCGGTGAGAGACTCAACCAACCAGGGTGGAAGGTTGAAGCAGATTAGAAGGCCGACAAAAATTTTTATTGCACCCAAGTGAACAAAGGTTTGGCCAGAGCCCTTAGAATATCACACCAAGGCAAGTTCCACATGGGCCCATATGTAATCCGTCTTCTCAAACCCAACTGTCCACAGCTGAATTTTCCAAAGCTATGCTGGAAGATGTGGTCAACGCCCAAGTGAGTCACAAACCTTCATGCTCACTGGAGGCCAGTTTCTGACTGATAATAGAACTCATGAGCAATCGGGTGCATGTTAACTGTCAGAGTCTCACTTGTCCCCTCCCCCATATGGTTAGGAAAAACAGGTTGGTTAGTACTGCATTTATACAACATCTAGGAGAGACTAGCATGAAAGAACAGGGACTTACTCAGTGTAGAAGTGTCCAGTGGTTTCTTGACCAAATTTGCATAGGGAAACAAGGTAGGAAATGCAGCCTTTAAAGTAACTCAGGGTGTTCTACCCAAGAAACTGGAAGTCCCGCGTGCCTGGGTGGCTTTGTCATTAAGCTTTTGACTTTGGCTCAGGTCAGGATCTCATTGTTCATGAGCTTGAGTACCACAGTGGGTGAGGGCCAGCCCTGTGTCAGGTGAGCACCCTTCACTGAGTCCCACTTTGGGTGAACTCAAGCCCCGCTTCTCTCTCTCTCTCTTTCTCTCTCTCTCTGCCCCTTGCTCACTTGCACACTCTCTCTATCAAGGAAGGGAAGGGAAGGGAAGAGAAGGGAAGGGAAGGGAAGGGAAGGGAAGGGAAGGGAAGGGAAGGGAAGGGAAGGAAAGGAAAGGAAAGGAAAGGAAAGGAAAGGAAAGGAAAGGAAAGGAAAGGAAAGGAAAGGAAAGGAAAGGAAAGGAAAGGAAAGAAAGGAAAGTTGTTAAGTTCCTGAGAGTATGCTTACCTGGGGAAGCAGCATTTTGAACAAGGAAAATGAGACCCATAAAGGAAAATGAGACCCTGTCGAGTTCCTAAGTCTGTCATTCAGTGTCTGACATGGTGATAGAAATATGGGTTTCCTGGGAGTGCCTTTGTTTCACTACCCATTCAATATTGGGGTTAAATTTCATTGTGAAACTTGCCTCCAAGAACCCTTTAAATATTGGTTGAAGGAATGAGGGCTAAATCATACTATCTTGTGCAGTTGGGACTCAGATTAATTGAGAGACAAGACTTGAGGAACATGCATCAAGAGGGACCCTGTCAAAAATAAAACAAAACAAAACAAAACCCACACCCCTGAAACAGTGGGAGAATAATGTGGTACAAAGAATGGGAGACCATGGTCCTAAGTACAGAGGGAGGAGCCATTTTTTAAAATCCCTTTGCCAGGACACCTCAAGAAGCAGAGTTTGGATATTTCACAGTGCAAATCATGTTTGATACGGTCTTCAGTTTGTTCTGTATAAAATATAAATACATACCAATAGGCGTTCTGAACTAAACTACATGCACAAAAAATGATTTTGCTCAGGACAAAGAAATCCAGTAGGCACTACCTTTTCATTCATGTTTTTTTTTTTTACTACTTTAATTTCTGTACCTGTCATCTACCTTTCTGTGCTTACTTGACAAGGTACATCACTGAAAAGTAAAGTATGTTATTTGTGCCTTTCTGTTCTTTCTGCTGGCACTTGTCTTACTCTTCAAGAATGGCCCCGTTTCACTTCCCTATCCCCCAAACTAATTCCTCTCTGTGCTCATTTTGATTTTTGGCAGCACAGAGCTGAGCTGCATTCTCCAACTGATAGCCATTGTCTTCTGTCTTTCTGCACTTTGCTCTCTATGTGGCCAAGCAGATGTTCCATTGCCCCAGCATTCCTAACACCTGCTTAACAGATAAGCAGCCACTTTTGCTAAATGCAAAAAGGCATTGAGTTTGTATTGTGATAATTAGCATATACAATAGCTTATAGTACTTAGTTTTTTTAAAGTGATTTCATATATTGAAATTCATGGCTATTGTCTTACACAACCTATGTCCCTCCTTCTGGTAACAGAACTCCCTACATCCTTCAGGCTAGGGCTTTTGGTTTGACTGGGGCTGATTCACCTACCAGGGCTTACTTAGCACTCCATCCAAGACTGTCCACGGTCAGCCTGTGTTTGAGAAATTTGTTCTCCTCGGTAACTAAGCGGGAAAATCAAGTCCCAGGCTGTTGGTATTCATCCTTCTTACAAGGTGGAAGAATCCACCTAATAAATCCAATAGGGTAAAAGTAGAAATGAATGATGGGAGAAGAGAGTGGCATCGCTGAGCTGCCTGCTCCTTCTATGCTGGAGTTACCCATTTATGTGAGCCAAAAAAGTTTCTCTTTCTGCTTCAGCAAATTTCAGTTGAATTTCTCTTCCAACTGAAAGAGTCTTAATTAATGCATAATTTGACAGCCATTTATTAAGACTACTATGCACCCCACACATAGTCCTAGATGTTTTTTTGTGCTTTTTAAAAAGTTTTATTTATTTATTTTGAAAGAGAGAGAGAGAGAGAGAGAGAGTGTGCGAGCATGAATAGGGGATGGGCAGAGAGAGAGAATCCCAAGCCGGCTCCTCAGTGTCAGCACAGAGCTTGATGTGGGGCTCCAACTCACAAACCATGAGATAATGACCTGAGCTGAAGCCGAGAGTGGGATGCTTAACCAGCTGAGCCACCCAGGCATCCCCTAGATGTTTTGATACAAGATTCACTTTATTTACATTATCTTAAAGTGGGCACATTTTTAAAAAATATTTTATTTATTTCTAGGAGAGAGAGAGAGAGAGACAGCGTGAGCAGGGGAGGGTCAGAGAGAGAGGGAGTCACAGACTGAAACAGGCTCCAGGCTCTGAGCTGGCAGTCAGCACAGAGCCCGACGCGGGCCTGAACCCATGAACCGCGAGATCATGACCTAAGCGAAAGTCAGATGCTTAACCGACTAAGCCACCCAGGCGCCCCGTGGGCACATTTTTTAAACAACCCTTTGAAGATCAGCCTCCTGAGACTTCAGGGAGTAATTCTCTCTACTTTATAGAAAAGGAAACTGAGGCTCAGAGCGATTCAGTTACTTGCCCAGCATCACACAGCTCAGACTCCAGTGTCTTTATGCTCCTGAGCCTGGTAGACATATAAGATACACGAGGCTTTAAGGAACTCTCAGTCTCTTTGTATACCAACAACTTTATGTATAGGGGAGGCCTCACAATCATTTACAATTGAGCACTCGGTTGGGTGACAGAGAATATCCCAGGAAGGTATTGTCCAGACTATGACAGCGAGGAAGGTTAGACAAGGACTGGTTTTGGTCAAGTCTGGAAGAGTGGCCAGGACTGGAAAGGTAATGCCCAGAGGAAGAGCTCTCAGAAAGGGGAAGGCAGAGGTAAAAGCTGGAGACAGGCACATGGGGCCCCTAACCCAGAGGTGGGACCCTCTGAAAGTGATCCATGTCATCAGAGTCTTAGTTTTCTTACTGATACAACTGGAAAGATACACTCTCCCTCTCCTCCCTGCTTTCCCCCTCCTCTGCCCTTACTTCTCCTCTCTCTTCACTCTCTTCTGTCCTCTCCCCTCCCTGTGTTCTCCTGTGTCCTAGTGCTTCCAGACACTTAGGACTGGCAGCTCCAACAGAGGACATTGGACTTACAATCAGGACCCTTGGTTCCCAATCCTGTCTCCACTTATGAATATATGTGACCTGCTCCAAGCTGTTTAGCTTCTTTTAACTCAGTTTCCCTGTCTGTAAAATGGACAGAATTAGTTCCCCCAATGACTTCAAGTGAGGAGTAAAGTTGTCCCCCACATCAACTCTGGGCCCATCCAGCCCATGTTCTGCTTTTTGCCTTGAACGGGGTTTCCAGCACAGTCTAATTCTCTAGTCCCAACTTCCAACACTGCCTCCCTTCCACTGACCCTGGAATCAAGATGAAAATCGCCTCCGTGGCCTGAGTTTTTGTCTGCTGCTCATTTCCTAAACTATGCATAATGTGTGGGTTTCTTACTGCTCGATGTCTCTGCATCACCCAGGGCTGGGTGCATAATCTCAGGCCCCACGATGCACCTTCTGAACTAGGCTTGCATTTCAGCTGGACCCAGGGAGACAGGCTTGTGCATAAAATTTGAGAACTTCTGCCAGAGGCTGTAGCTTTCTCTCCATCACATCCCACAAACCCACTGTCTGCTCACGGCTGCACTTAGCTAGCTGATCCTCCCCCAGTTAATCCTACTTCCATTTTCTGCAAACCTCCTCCTCCAAAAAGCCTCCCTGGTCACCTGTCCCTGTGACATCTTGCGCTTGCCCTGGTGACACTGAGCAGAGTTGCAATAAATAATTATTAGAGTAACCTTTGTGGGGGATGGGATTCTCACTTATATTATTCATCACATAACCTCTACATCTTAGGTTCCCCAAATATATATCTTTTTTAATGTTTATTTATTTTTGAGAGAGAGAGAGAAAGAGAATGCACAAGCAAGGGAGGAGTAGAGAGAGAGGAGACAGAATCCCAAGCAAGCTCTGCGCTGTCAGCACAGAGCCCCAGGCGGGACTGGAATTCATGAACTGCGAGATCGTGACCTGAGCTGATGCTTAACGGACTGAGCCACCCAGGTGCAAACTAATGACAAATAAATCAAAGAATATGTGAATAAATATTACTGTATATGTAAATAGCTGAAATATAAGAGCTGATTAACTGCATGCTTTCATTTTTCCACACATCCCATAATGTAGGAGGCATGTACACTCTGCATATATATCAGAGCTGGGGCTGGTTGAGTGCACATAATACCAAAGCTACACGGTTCAGGTGCTGTGCTCTGGAACCCACAGAAGGACTTCTTACATCAGCTTGCTCTTCCATCATTTCCAGGATGAATCACAGTCTCACCCACCTATACTCAAGGGCATGTTTGTGTGGCATGCCTCCGGCTAGGGTCCCCTTCACCCAGAGGGCAATAAAGAAAATGCACATACTTGACCTGACCACAAACGTAGTGTGCACTCCTTGTCACTAGGCACAGGTCAGAAGTAGGAGGCAGGAGACCACTAGGTTTGTCCCTGAAATTCTATCTTCTCAGAACCAGATAGAATGTCTCCAGAGGATGCTTCGTAAGTTTCCTTTTAGAGAAAGATCCACACAGACCTGGAAATAGTTTGCAACATTACAAATGTTACTTATCAGCAGGACAGAACATTCTGTATTTTCTGTGAGAAGCCCTCAATTTAAGTCTTTTAAAAAAATTTAATATGTTCTTCTTTACATTAGGATTACATTTAAATCATGATAGATAAATTAAAGGCTTGAATTACTCCAAGGAAAACCATGTTCCACCCAGTTCTACCACCAGGTTGTTTTTCCTTGTGTGTGACCCTAAATATTTTCTTCTGTTGTGTTATTGAATCTCCTCCCCTGGCCTTACTAAACTGCAGTCTGGCTGATGGATAATCATGGCTACCTTGAAGATACTTTCCGACTATGTCTTTTTTTGTAGTTGTTTCATTCAATTCCTAGAATTTTTTGAGGCTCTTCTATACTACATGATCTCCAGCATTAGGTCATAAGGAACCATAACTTTTTCATTATTATTTTGGGTCTCATTAAAATCTTGCAACCTTCACAAATGCATTAAATGTTCTATAACTTTGTAAGCTTTCATTATAATTCTACTCAATTTCATGATTATGGTAACTGACTAAGCATTGAAGCCTGCCTGCTAAGAAAGGAAGAAAGAATAGGAAATTGTGACTGAGGATCCTGCTCACAATTCCTGCTTCCACAATCATTGCTGTGAGATCTCAACAAGCAAGCTCAGCTTCCAGGGTTTCTGTGTCTTTCTGTGTAAAGTAAGGATATGGGCTAGTGCTGAGGTTTCCAATGGTGAGGATCATCAGAATAGCCCAGGTATTAATTACAGCTCAGACTAAAGGGCTGGCCCCAGGAGACTGGGCTCAGTAGGTCTGCACGGGGTCCATCTCGAGTGAATGTGGTTTAAGGACACCTGCAGCTAAGAGTTCAAAAATTTAGAAACACGGTGAAGGTCACTGAAAATTTCTGTAGATGAGGTTAAGTAATGTGTGCCTTATAATGTAGGCAAGATTCCAATAGGTATAAATGAGATGAGACTCTTTGGGGGCAGAAATAAGGGAAACAGGCAATGTGTGAAAATGGGAAAGTGGAATTTCACAGGAGTTTGAAGAGGGTTGACCAGGTAGTTCCTTATTTTTCTGGAGTAAAGTATTGCCAGGGAGTAAGGGATACAATAGGAAAGTTTAACTGATAAGGCAGCTTATTTTCATGAACTTTATAATGCTCTGGTAAGGTAGAGGGTCTCACACATTTCTACCTTCGAGAGCTTTCTGCATGGCCTCATTCAATCTCCATCATCTCCTTGCCCAGATTTTTTCATTTTTATCTGATTATCCTGTGGATGTTTTATAAGTCACTTGAACAAAAACACTTCACTTATGAGATATAATGTAAAGATGTGTACAGCTCAGGAAACTTAGGGAGAAGATGAGAATCAGGGTCAATTTTGTGGATGAGGGAATAAGAGGACTTAAACTGACCCTTGAAAAGTTGGCAAGATTTCAATAGGTAGGAACTCATTTGACCTTGCTTGTCCTACCTTTGCATTTTCTGTGAGCCCCATAGGGCATGGATAATTGCATTATCCTCTGAGTTGAGTCTCCATGACCAGAGCAGGGCTGGACACCTGGCCACACCACCATGCTGGCTGTTAACAGGAGTTCACGTGTAGGAGTATTAACCAAGGTGAAACACATTCTCCATCTGGTGTGATGGAAATGGTCCACACTTCCATCAGGGTGGTGGTTATTAGAGTGGATATATTTGTCAAAACTCCTCAGACTATTCCCTTGTTTCATGTGAATTATTCCTCAGTGTAGTTGATCTTAAAAGTGAGCACACACTTGGTCCCTCAAGTGTCTGTCCTCACTCAAGTTAAGAGATAACCTGTTCTTGACTCTTAGGAGTTAGGTGAGGTGGTACAAGAGGAGGCATCACTTTGAAAGCTAAGAAACATTAATAAGATACAAATTAAAATATTTTAGTGTTCTAGATCTACAGAAGAGCTGTTGAAAAATGCTGCTCTGACTTTAGTGTATAGTATGCAGGGTAGTAGCAGGACATATGTCAGGAAGGTGGTAACTGCCTGGTGGGTCCGGAGACAGGTCAAGGATGCATGGTATGGAAAGCAGGAGAAGGATGCATTAAAGTTGAGGACAGAAAAGGAGGCTGATACCTTAAAAGAGGTAAGCAGAGATCTGCTGGTAGATGAGAACAGAGATCTTCACTAATGGTCATTTTGGAAAATGGCCTAGGAATCAGTGTTTCCTCAGGCAACCCGGATATCAATTGGCACTGTTGCCCACTACTAGTGCTTCTTAACCCTTCCTGAGTCTTAGCATCCCCTGAGAAGCTTTTACTAAATGCAAATGCCAGAACCCTTCTCATTTAGCTGGTCTGGAGTGGGGCCTGGTATTTATATATATTTTTGATCCTTCCCAGATGATTTTAGTGGGCAGACACAAACCCCAACCTTTCTCCATTCTGTGTTCCTGGAATTAGGGCAGGAAGAAGCTAAGTGGAAAAGAGACTGAGGCCCAGAGAGGTTAAGTCACTTACCCAGAGGTTACACAGTTTAATTGGTCCCTGAGCCTGGACTGGCTCCAACCACCCTGGTTCCTCAACCTGTTGCCATATTGTGAGCTGCTTCTGCTCCCCTTTTCTCCCTATGGAGAAACCTATGGGTTCCGTGTCAACCCTCTATCCTTAGAGCTTCCTCAGACACATGCTGAAATTTCAGCACCATAGACTTCAGACCAAGGCTCTGGGCCTCAGCTGTCATGCTGGCCACTGGCAGCTGGCTTCCCGAGTGCATTGCAAAACTGTACAAGCTTTGCTTTCCTAGACAGACTGTTGATTAAATTTTGAGATGGCTAAATTAAAAGAAAAACAAGCTTCCATTTTCTGTCCCTTCCAGCCCATTCTAAATAGTGCTGCAAAGTGAATCTTCCAAAACTCACTCTTAACTGCCATTTTGCTGGTTCTCCATTGCCTACAGTGCAAAATCCAAGCTCAGCCCAACTGCTGTCAATGGTTGTCCTCTGGGCCATAATGCTGGGTTGTCAACTGCACAAGGATACATCTCACAGACCTTTGGTACCTCCCAAACTGGTCTCTTCATTATTTCCCCAAGATCCTGTGCCTTTGCTCACACATTTTCTCAGGATTTAGAAAACTTAACTCTCGAACCAGCTATTCTCAGTCTTTCTTCATTCATATGAGAGTCTCCACCAAATCTCATGCTCTTACTGATACTTCCTGATCCAAATTCCTATATGATTATATATTTATCAGCTCCTCCCCAAGGGCCTTTACCTTTGCTTTTCTGTTCAATCTTCCTAGCTCTTTCTCCTAATCAGCTCCTTCTAAAGCCTCACCTACTCCAACCCAAGCATTGACACTATTACATAAGTCTATTGTACCTTCTTCCAGTGCACAAGACCATTTGAAATAATCTTCGTTTTTTGTCTACTTATGTGTTATTGGCCTTGCCCTACTTAATTGTAAGCTTTATGGGATGCAGAACTTCCTCTGTGTTGCTCACAGCCATACTTCTAGTGCCCGTACAAGGACACAATAGAGTCACATTCAACATTAGTGCAATGAACTAATGCAGGTATGCAGCTATCCCTGGCCACAAGATGCCAGAAATATTTTCTGTCTTCGGTATGGCACCTTAAACTTGTAAGCCAGCCTACATTCTTCCTCTGTTCACTGGACCAATATCTGTCTGTCATCTCCTCAGGGGACCCCTTCTGTTCATCAATTGGATGGCAGGTGTTTTCAGAGAAAGAGATAGCCATCTGGCTTCACAAGTGAATAGCAAGTGCTCAGGAAATAGGCAAGGCTAATATAGGATCCCTCTTTCTCATGGTCCAAAAGGCCAAACTATGGTCCAGGGGATAAAAGACAACCTCTTTTCCCTAGTGTGAGGATGGACTATTTGAAAACAAAACAAAACAAAACAAAAACCTGCCATGTTTGCCATAAAATTGAGCCACAAAACTTTATACATTAATCTGCAAAATAAAACTTAGTCACTGGCAGGGACCGGAAAAGTATGATCCATGGGCCAAATCCAGCCAGCCACCTGCTGCTTTCTTATGGCTCAGGAGCTAAGAATGTTTTTTATGTTTTTAAATGGTAACACTTTAAAGGACTATATAAGCACTGAGATAATATTATTAAAGTTTCCCTCAACCTACAAGTCTAAAATATTTACTGTTGTGTTCTTTAACAAGAATTTGACAACATCTGATATAGAGGGAATTTTAATTGTCTTTCAAAAATATTACAAAACAACAAATGGATGTCTCATCCTGTTGTTCAGAGGACCAAAAGTGCACAGGATGAAGTAAACATGTGTACACCTCACTTTTGCCAGTAGACAGACTATTAATATCAGAAGAATCTGGTCAAGAAATAGCATACTGCATGACAGGAACAAGCTGGTCACGGTCAAAAAGGAAGTTCACGACAACACAAGTTAGGAGCATAAAACTGTGTAAGAAATACGCCACGGAATAATGTATTCAGTCCTATGAATTCATGAGTGAAAATGCCAACTTGACCTTGTTTTCAACCCATTTTTATTCATCATTGTTAACATTGACCCCTTGAAGTTTTGCTTTTAAGTGTGGCATCCACATTACAACCCTTTCCATTAGTGAGTGATACATGTTTGTTCTTAATGACTACATAGACTGTTCTCAGACAGACCGAACACCCAACTTTTCCTTCCTAGCCTGCCCAATGGCGTTATGCAGAGAGGACATACCTACACATGTCCACTTGGGGGCTCCATAGAACAATGTCTGTGTTCCAAAGTGTTTAAAAAAAAAAAAAATAAACAGCATCTCAATTGCTACTTCAGGCCAAATGCAACACATGTCTGCATCACCTGCCCAAATCTGTAATTTTTATAAGTGTGATAATAAAAATTATCTGATAATTCTATTACTGAAATTTAAAAAATGGGGTGGTGAGATTTTTCCAACCATAGAAGCCAGTTGAGGAGTGAGACTTAAACAGTGTCCCCATTCAGGTAAGAGGACTATGCCAATGGCCACCTAACTTGAAGAATCAGCTGGATGTGCAGGGGTCACTGCCTTGCTGTTTCTGAAGGGATTCTTTCATGAGCACCAGACACCAGGAACCAGGCATTCCGTCCTAGACAGTTCAAAAATCCAATTTCTAAACCAAATGGATGCTAGGTCTGAAGAAAGAAAACCCTCTGAGTAGCCCTAATTTCACAAGAAGTAACATGCAAATGGTATCCTACTGATAAAAGAACTATTCATGTCATCAGGACGTCTTTATGGCATGGAAAACATTTCATAATGATTTTGGCCCTAAGTTTTTACAGCTCTTTATCACGTTTATGGACTTTCATGTGTATATCTCATTTTATCTCCTAAAATACACATGAACTAGTAGTTGATTGAAATGACTGTCCCAGAAATAAATGATTAGTTTTTATTATACCTGGTCCAATACTTACTATTCCTTGACTATTCTTTAGAGGGTTGAGTTAATTTACTTTAAGCATCTGTATGCCCTCCTTTCAACAACATGGTCTTTCTGAAACATACAAAGCATAAGCTTGTGATGCAAACAGATACATCTGAGCTGTTTCAAGCCATCAATCATTTAGTACCTAAGTTTGTAAAAACCTTTCCCTGATGCACCTGGTTCTAAGAAGTTACCTAAGAGCTAAGGTGGAGTCCTTTCATTGGAATCCTCGTGTATTTTTCTGAAATAAAAACAAATATCCTCAACTCCATTTAAACTATATCCTGCCATTAAATGTACGTATACTCTTCATGGTCTTATATTTCTCCTCCCCAGTTTGAACAAATGTTACCAGTTTCAGGGCTTCTAGAATTATTACCAGCTAATAATTTCACCAACCCTCTGGGTTTAGAAAACAATACTTGGAAGTAAGCCGTTTCTGATCTCCTGCTAATCCGAGATAATTGCTTTCAGGTTTCATGGGGAATCTGAAATTCTCAGTGCCGGATTCACTGAATGGGTCTACTGGAAAGGGCCTGTGGATGGGGGGGGGGGGGTGTCTTTCTGCCTCTCACAGCACCCTTGCTTTTAGCTGAGGTTCTGTCACAAAAGAAACCTTTACTCTTCTGGCTGTCAGTGACCAACCCCTTGTAAAATCAGATACACCTATTAAGGGGCTCCATGATATTCTTTCATAAATTCCCAGCTTCCTTCCTTCCCCCCTCCATCCCTCTCTCTCTTTCTCTCCTTCCTTTCTTTCTTTCTCCCGATTTTTTCTCCCAATTGCTTAACTGACTTCTGTTAACCCCCATCATGGATGGCCCTCTGATGTTTGGAGAATTTAGAGTAGGTTTGAGTGGTGGAGGGTAACCCTGGGCTTGGCTTCTCAGTTTCTGGGAGAGAAAATCAGGATTATGTTGGTGCCATTGAGATTCCTGGACCTCAAGTAAAATCCTCAGATGCCCAGCCAGTTTGGTTTGAATTCTCAAACTTGCCCACTTGGCAGTTGGTTCTGAGAATTTACATGAATTTAGGCTTCATAACGTTAAAACAGGAATGGGGGGGGGGGGGCAGGACTTTCTGGCCTATTGCCCATATAGGGTGCCTTCAAGAATAAGGGAGGAAGGGCCAAAATTCTAGAATACAAGGCTTATTGTGGAGAACATAGCTTCACACAGAAAGATCTGTTCTTTTTAAAAGACAAACCCACCTGTTCCATGGGTGCTGAAATTCTTCTGGACATAGATGGCTTCACACTCGGGAATGGTTTCTTATGCCTCCATGTTGTAGGAGAATTAAATGTCATTGCCAAGGACTCTATTGACCAAGTCATATATTCACCCTGTATCCTCCATTTTCTTGGGAACATTTGGTTCCATAACTTCCCCCTTTCTTATTTAGGCCCCAGATTGTTTCCACCTACTTGAATTTATTCACATTTGCCTATTCAGTCCTTTGGCAATGTGAAGGCTCAGTTGTCTGCTTGTCCCCAGGCTGGCTATAAATTAACCTGGAATTAGCTTTGGGTCTTTGGATAGCTCCTCATAATAAAACTTCAGGGAACCTAAGAAAGCCAAAGGTCACCAAAATGGCAGGACTTCCTTTGCAGCCTAGTGAGTTAGATGGACTTCAATGCAGAAAACTAATCTTAAGGAGTAACAACCACGGCTGAGAGTATATTATGTGGTTTTGCTCCTTCAATCCTCATAAGAAATATATAAGGAGGGAACTATCATTGATGCCCACTTTGCAGAGAAGGAGCTAAATTTTGGAGAGTTTAGGTAAATTTCCGAAGGTCACAGAGCTAGCAAGTCATTGAAGTAGAGTCTACATAAGGTCTGTCTTCAGATCTGAAACGTCTAGGAAGGCAGAGACACCAATGCTCACTGAGACTTACTAGGAGTGACATGCGTTTAATGTTGAGTGATCAGAAATATCACCAGGGAAAACCTGACCAAGTAAAGCTAAGTTCATATAGCACGTACTGCAGTAAAGGAAGATGGTACCTGATAGTAAGGTCTCAAAGGAAGACATTAGGAAAAGGTGTTTACTGAGTCTTGGGGCTGGAGTGACTTTCATCAGGTCTTGCAAGGTGGGGAGACATTGACATTGGGTTACTTTTTACCTTAGCAGCTGTGGATTGTTGGACACAGGAAAGTGAGGGAAATGAAATGGGCCTTGAAAAGCCAGTGCAGGTTTTAATAAGTAAGCTGTTTAGTTGGTTCAGACTCTTATTTTCTAGGAGTTGAAAATTCCTGGAACATACAGCTGAGTTGCTTTTGCTTGTTCTTAATGTTAATAGAGCAAGTTGGTTTCAGTTCCCAAACAATAAGGACAGAGTGGTGGCTACAAGCAGGTAAAATTCCTACTCTCAAGGAGCTGTGTCCTCTCTGAAGTAGCCACTATCCTTATCAGACAGCTGAGAAAACAAAGGCTCAGGAAGGTGGATAATAATATTACAGTTCACAGGTGGGTGAAGGCTGGGCCTGTTTGAATCAGGGCTTGCATTTTTGCTGACCTCCCAACCTCTGGAGCATTCACACTCAGTTGGGGGGCATTCCTCCAGCTCAGCCCACTGATATACCCACTGCAGAATCAGCAGGGGGAGAAGAAAATGCCTTGGGGGGAATTTATTCAGATACCATTGGAGAAAAATCCTATATCATAAAATAATCTGAGGATACCAGTCACCTGGCTTATGTTTCAAGTTCTTTAAACCTGGATGAATTTTGTAACTTATAGATCACTGAATTTTAATCTTTTAAATTACAAAATATCCAGAATGGGTGTAAGAGGGGCTTGTCGGATAATAAACAATATTTGTTTTATATCATACTATACATCACTAAAGGCCTATTGCTTTATCTTTAATACTCAGAAGTGAACCTTCAGAAGTCTTCCTTCTGATCTGTGTGAGCGGCCCAACTGTATGGTAGTAACAGAATATCACAAAACAGCCTGAAAGTGGAAGTGTTAATTAAAAACAACCAGAAAGAGGTGAAAATCGAATCCAAACAATGGAGCAACAGGATTTGGGATGTGTTTTTTAACACAAACATATTTTTATCCCTATGTATGTTGTCATTACTATTTTTAGTCAGTTTTTTCATATTTTTACTTTATGCTCTTATTTTTCTCTTTAAGTCCTTAAAGCACAAGCAAGACTTTGGATGGTTTTAGCCACCAGGGGGCGTATTAGACTAGCAAATTGACAGGATCTCAGTGGCCTGTGGGGTCCAGCATTGCACACTAAATAAAGATGAAGGTGAATTTGATTAGGTGTGACCACCCCCACCACCACTACCGGAGACAAAAACGGAAGCGGGAACTCTGAGATCCTTTGTTGAATTTCGCCCTGGCCAAGTTGTGGCTTCTTTCCCATTCCCTGTGCTGTCCACCATCTCCTAGTGAATTCTGTGTCAGAGGCTGAGGAGTGGGGGTTCTCTTGAAACTTTACCAGAGGGCCTTGGTTCTCCCTCCCCTTTCTCTACCAAAAGGGGACAATGATTTAAAAGGAAAATGGCACAGGGCTCTGATTTTTGCTGAGCTACTCAAGGCTTCAGGGAATCCAGCTTTCTCAAGGCTCAGTCTCTTCAGGATAATTCAGGGAAGATGATGTCAAGGGACAACATAGAAAGTCGCCTACTTTTGCTGCCTGTTTTCTGAGTCCAACAGGGAGGCAGTGTTAGATCAGAGAAGCAGATGCCCTGTCAAAGACCATGTCTAGGCCAGCTGATGTCAGTAGGACCACAGCCAGAGGAGGTTGGGATTTGTCACAGCAGGGGGTTGGGAGGGATCCTAAGACTAACATCTGCCTCTTGACAAGAGGCTGAGACTCTTCTGCTCCCTGGTGGGCTGGCCAGAAGGGCCCCAAGGAAGGGGAGCCCCCATCTCTCCAGAAGTGCTTCTCAACCCTTGCAGCTAAGTCCCATTGCCTTCCAGAATCCTCAGAACTGGCCGTGATGTGCCCCAAAGAGCCTACACCACCAAGCCCAGACCTGTGGGGCTCAGCCACACAACTCCCTGGGCTCCATCATTGCGACCTCTTCCTGTTGAATCCAAGAAGCACAGCTGCATCTACTGTCACTGCCTTTGTGTTACCTTAGGGTCCCCTTTGCCTCTTTAGTTTTTCAATTATGGTAACAATTCGGGGCACCTGGGTGGCTTAGTCGGTTAAGCGTCCGACTTTCGCTTAGGTCATGATCTCACGGTTTGTGGGTTCGAGCCTGTGTCGGGCTCTGTGCTGACTGCCAGCTCAGAGCCTGGAGCCTGTTTCAGTCTGTGACTCCCTCTCTCTCTGACCCTCCCCTGCTCACGCTGTCTCTCTCTCTCCTAGAAATAAATAAAAATATTAAAAAAAAGAAATAATTAAAATTAGACAAATATGGTTCCTCGGTCATACTAACCACATATCAACTGCTCCAAGCCATGTGACTAACGACCGGTATAGTAGGCCATGCAGTCTTTGACATGTAGATGCAAGGGCTCTCAAAACCTTCTGTGTGGATTCCATTGATCTTCCTTTGTAGTGATCTTTAAGGGTCCGTATATGATAAACAGAAAGTCAAGTCTTTATTAATGATGGACAACAATCCCTGCTGGAGATGTATCTAACTGGAGACAACATTCATTTATTCAATATACCAATTATTCACTAATTTGTCATTCATTAATATGATGTTTACTAAAAGCAATATGCCCAGCTTTGCACTTCAGAGAGGACTCCCTCGGTGTGTCTTTCACAATGAGGAGGCGGCCAACCCTAAAATGAAAAAAATAGTAGGGTTGAAATAGTGCCTCCTTCAGGCTGACTGTGATGAGTGTCTAGGTCACCAATCGGGGGTGTCATCTGCATAAAGTAACTCCCAACAGGATCATCTAGGGGGAAAACCACTCTCCCTCAGGTATAAGTGTCTTTCACCCTGGCCCTCAGCCAGCAGCAAACAACACCCACCAGGCATTCCCATTCAGACTGAGCATGGCAGCACTGCAGTGAGTCAGGGTATGTGCACAGGTGTCTGGGCCAGCCTGAAAGGAAGTCATCTTTCTTTCTCAGAGATAACTAAGGCATATTCATAAGCCTGGATACAACATATACACACGTGTGAGTGCACACACACACACTCCCCACTTTTTGAATCATTATGAGGGAAAAGCACATCCTTAAAATCTGTAGAACAGAACTAAGAACAATGGAGAAGTTTGGTGGTAGACTCAATATAATGGCTGTGGTCCTGTGGGATTCATTCATTTCTCATTTGTGGATTCACTCATTTGACAAATGTTCACTAAGCTAGCAATTGCAAGGCAGGGCTGACGATATTCTAGTGGCGGGGGTTGGGGGGAGGGCAGGTCCTATCCTCCAGAAAATCAGAATCTGCTGGGGGAGAATAATTAGCAGGGCATATTAGATACCACTTGGGAAACTCAAGCAGAAATTGAGAAACTCTGCAAAGAGCTGGAAAGTGTTGCACAGAGGAGGGAACCAGGGAAGTTCTGTTGGGTACTGTCAGGCTAACACAGGCTTGTCCCTAAGATGAATGGCTTAGGGTGCTACAGGATAACCTGAGCAGGGGTGGAGATAATTAGGGGGCCATATGGGGGGCCAACAGAGAAGAGCTATCAGACCTTGAAGGATTTTGTACACCTGCTTAAGACTTTGAACTTTTAAACAGGAGTGTTTTAGACACTCATGTGGTTTAGACATTAAGACAATAGAGAGTGGTAGCTCTCAATGCCGGCTGCCTGATAGAATCAGTGTGGTATGGAAACTCTGCTTTCTGCTCATTTTCTTCTTCTATAAATTTAAAACTGATCTGAAGAGTCTAGAGAATCTATAGTCTCTAAGTCTAAAAGTCTATAGGCTACTAATTATAGGAAAATCACTCTAGACCAATGGCTTTGAAAATACTGTCCAGTCACCTCTAGAATCCTAAGGGTTGTTTCAGGAGAGGCATGAAGTCACAACTGTTTGCACCATCCTGTGCTCCTAAGACACTATTTGCTTTTTTCCCAGATGCTTTTCTCACGAGTGTACAGTGGCATTTGCCAGAGGCTACATAATATGTGCCGTCATAACAGATCGAATGCAGAAGCAGACATGAGAATCCAGTTGTCTTTTGTTAAGCCAGTTTTTAAAGGAAAGGCAAAGATGTAAACCAGCCTTGCTGTTTTTACTCAACTTCTTCTGCTTTGGAACACATATGTTTTCAGAAAAATATTCTTTTTACGTTGGATATATCATTGTTATTTCAAATGAGTTAATACCTAAATATTTTAAGTGTCTTAGTTCTGATTTCTAATGCATTAAATATCGGTGGAATGTGACCCATTCAGATCAAAGCCATTGAAGTCCTCAATTATTTTTGTAAATGTAAAGGGATCCTGGGAACACAAAGTTTGAGAAACTGTGGTCTAAACCTTTCTACTAAAAGATAGAAAGCAGGCTTAAAATTGGCAGGAGGGGTTGTTTTTTCCTTTTCCTTTTTTCTTTTTTCTTTTTCTCATTTACAGAAGTTTGATCCTGAATGGAATCTTAACATCCAAGCAAGCTAGGTCCATACACGGCATTATTTACAGTCTCCTGGACACTCTCTCCTCCCTTCTCATTGATTCTCATCAGTCAGAAGCTTGGATTTGGCATAAAATGCTGACTGCTTCATTCTAAGTCTTAGTTTACATGCCTGTCCTTTGTACCAGCTGAATTAACAACAAATAAAGAGCAGAGCAAGGAGGGTTTCTTTGAAAGTGGGAGATCATTAAGATCTGCTCTGGAAGGCTGATGAGAAGTCTCCCTTCTTATTACCTAGATTAATTTTCCAAAGATGTTTACCAATCCATTAGTGCCATTTCTCTCTTTCTTACAGTTTAGTAAGAGATGAGGTTGAGACCTATGAAATTACCATTTTTGTAGGTAATTTAACATAGCTGGATATTGGCCATTTCATATGATGTAATCTAATAATTTCCATGGCATTAAGTGCCACATTGTGTCTTATTGAACTCAGCCAAGAAATGTGTTTTGCACCCTTGGGTGTATACAGAATAGTTGCCATAAAACCATTTTGCCAGTGGCAAGATGTCTTTCAATGGATAGTAGCCCTTGTTTTTTGGCCTTATTTAGGGACCTAGCTGAACCATGTGCTTGAGAGCAAGCCACAGTGTGCTGTCTCCAGTCTGTGCTCTTGGACCATGGTGGCCACACCCTGGCATACTGGATTGACCAACAATCTCTATTACCTGGCACATTTCCATACTCCAGCATAATGTTACCTCCTAATTCTAAAAATTAGGAGTGACAAGTTTTTGTCACCTGGAGGAAAGGGGGAAAGGACAGTAAGTAATATCTTCCTAAAATGTGTACTGGTTAAGGGTAATAATTAAAGAGAAGTTCTGGCTCAGTTCTAGGCACATGGTTGGATCTCAAGAACTATTTTTCCCCTATCTCATCCAAAACATACTCACATATACACTTATGCATATGCACATCCTCATGTACATGCACACATTTGCATGCAAAACACCTTTGAACACATATGCACACCCAAAACAATCACACATAGTCAGTCATACATGCCCACTGTGCTCATATGCATGTGTGCTTATAAATGCTGGGGCTGAAGACAAGTGAAAGTGGTAGACTCTTATACTACTGTGCATACAAGAATACTTTAAAATTGGCACTGTGGAATAGAAGAAACATGTATCCAGAAAGCAGAAACCTGGTTCTCATTCCACTGAGTTGCTCTTCATTGTGTTACTTTCAATTGACAAATCCTTAGTTCACTGGGCCAAGCTTCCTCACCTGCAAGATGAAGACATGGAAGATGATGGAAGCCTCTTATGACTGGAACACATTTCTTTGACAA
This sequence comes from Hyaena hyaena, assembly GCF_003009895.1. Classification (NCBI taxonomy): domain Eukaryota; kingdom Metazoa; phylum Chordata; class Mammalia; order Carnivora; family Hyaenidae; genus Hyaena; species Hyaena hyaena. The sequence goes on along the minus strand of NW_024082110.1, from coordinate 22,801 downwards.
ACATGAACAAAGGCTTTGTAGTCTAGAAGACACAGGTTCAAACTTTACCTTCATCCCTTGCTAGTTCACTCATTTGGAAGCCCTGCTTCCTTCTAGGTTCAGTGGAGGACCCAGCTTCATGGGTCATTGTGGAGATTAAATGAAATACAGAAACACACCTAGCCACTGTTAGGATCCCACTGAAGGACGGATGGCACCCAGCAATTGACTAGATCCTGTCTCTGTCCCAGAGCCCCATACTGAGAGGACTCACTCTTTTCCCTGACAGGGATACAGAAAATCTTCCCTGCCTCCTCTGAATGAACTTAACACTATATTCAAACATCATGTAAGAAAAAAAAAAAAAGAAGAAGAAGAAGAAGAAGGAAACCCCTCACACCCACTCTGGTACACCTTGGTGTTTGCCATTATTAGAACAGCAAACTGAATACTATTGATTCAGAGGGTTTGTGGTTTACCAACCTGGTACAGTTAAGTTTCCCTTCTACCCCTGTGACTCATGAATACGCATCAAATCCTAAATAGTTTGTTTACTGTTTGAACAGATTTTTGCTTTTCATCCCATTTCCCTTTGAATAGATAACTCAAGTTGCTTCTTTTTGCCACAAAAACAAATGCAAAGCAGAAAATACTGTTTAGGAATAAAAGATGTAAGACCATGAATCTTTGAGGGAGAGAGAAAAGCTTCAGTAGAGAGACTTCTTTGAAAAAAAATCTTAGACCAATAGGTCTCAACATAATAATGTTCCTTTCCAACCCACGTGTCCTGGATTGGGTAAGAAATTATACAGTAACCTTACTTAGAAGCAGAACACTTAATTTAGGTGGGGTGGAAGTAGCAGCAGGGAAGAACTTTACTTCCACATGGGAGTAGAGAGGATTAATCATTAATCCTTCCACATTTGCATGACTTTTAAAACCTTGCTACTTGAGGTGCATTCATAATAGCACCACCCAATGACTTGAGTGATTGTCACCAGAGCAGAATCTCAGATCCCACCTACTGAACCTACTGACCCCAGGTAACCCATGTGTGCACTCAAGCCTTGCCAGGGGCACTGTGCCTCACATGCTCAGGGACTCTAGCTGTTGTTCATTGAGAGTTATGGATAACTTTTCTAAAATCTTTGAGGATTTCTAAGTTAGAAAGACCTTCCCACAACCATTGTTAATGAATAAATTCCTTCTGAAAGACTTTACCTGGGTAAGGGAGCCCATTGTGGGCTGGGGAGCCTTCTCTCCTAGGAAGAGCTTTTCAGAAGTGCTTCTCTAAGGCAAGTTCCCTAGAACTACCTCTTACTGACCCATTGCTTACATTACAAAGCCACTTAGAGAAAAGATTACCTCCCTTTGCTTGTGAAGAATTTCCTTCCCAAAAGTAAGATCCCATATCCAGTTCCTTTAGAAGGATGACACGTGGGTCCCTTCACTTTTTTCTGATGCACTAGCACATTCTTAAATTATACTTGTCTAATTCATTCCAAGGCAATTCAGTGGAGAGCTGTGGCTGAGACATAGCTTATCTCTGTAAGTCCTCAGCCAGTACTTGAAGATGGGTATCCATCTGACAGGCAGGACTAAAGATAAATCTCAATCAACAGTGACAATAAATCTCCATGAAACAATATTAGCTTCTAAAGACACCACCTACAGCAGAAAAAGTCCAGAACGTAGGCACTGACCTCCAATAAGACACAATCTACCTGGAAGACAGAGAGCATAGGCATCCAAACATCAGTGCATCACCTAAATTTGTTTGGTGTTCTTGAAGATATTTCTAAGAGCAGAGAAAAGGAAGGCTAAATGATCTCTAGCAACTGACTTAAGAGTTTCCTCAATAATCTAATAACTGCCACTGCCATGTAGTGGATGTTTCCTATGTGCTGGGTTCACTCCGCAGTTCCTGAGGGGCAGAATCAGAACAGGAACCCAGAGTTATATTCTTTTCAGCTGTCTTCTTAACCATGGGATGATACTGAACTCTGTTAGCTAATTTTTTTTTATCTTCCATACAAGCTTCTCCACGTGGGTGGAGGGATGGGGATGAACATGAAATAGTGGCAAGAAAGTACGACTAATTCCTTTTAGTCCATCAAAGTAGAGTGGGCCCAGGATTTCAAAAACAGTTGGTGATGATTTTTTGACATAGTGTAGATTCCAATTCTTCTGCAACATGAAAAAACTTATATTAATAGTTATGACGTTGAGTCATCCTGGAGAGAGTAGCTGATTGAGACAACCGAGAAATATGTGAAATGTTTTAAAATATTTCCATTAAAATGGTTAATATAAGTTATTATTTATTATTCCATGGTAATGTACTATAAATGAACTTCTTTTGTAGGACATTATTGGGAGCAAGACTGGCCTGGCTTTAAATTCTATCTCTGCCAATTTACTAACTTTGCAAACTTGAGTTTGCCCTAACATCTCTGGACCTCAGTTTGTCAACTCTAGAGTGGGCTTAGTAATTCCAAATTCCAAGTCCAATAAAGGCATGGAATGATAAACTGTTTAAAGCATAAGGCACCCAGCAGTGCAATTATCACATAAGAAAATAAATTAATGAGACAAAAATTAAAAGATATATCAGTCTGGAAGAGGCTTTTTAAGACATGTGTATGCACAAATATATATTTTTATATCCTTTGGGCCAGAGAACATGGCAAATGTGGGATCTGGGATTGGAACTGTAGGTGATTTATACTACTTCCTTCACTACAGATTCATCAAGAAGTTGAATTTAAAGTTTGGAACGGAATGTCAATAATCATTGTGGAGAGGCAGGTGCTCTGTGTTTAGAATATCATGGACCAAAGCTCGAGAATGAATAAGAAAGAACTGGAAAGAACAGTAAACATGTGTTGAACTCTGTGTGACAATGAGAGCAAGGCATTGATAGATAATGGGGCTTTTATGCCCCACAACAGGAGTCGACAAACATTTTCTGTAAAGGGCTAGATAGCAAATACATTAGGCTTTGTGGACCATACAGTCTCTGTCCTGACTACTCAACTCTGCTGTTGTAGTGAGAAAACAGCCATAGACAATCTGTAACTTAATAGGGATGGCCGTGTTCCAATAAAACTTTATTTACAAAAACAGGTGATAAGTAGTATGTGACCCTAGAGGTCATAGTTTTCCAACTACATCATATCTGATAGATTTCAAAAATAACTTGGGATCTCATCATGGAGAAATTTCCTAAACTCAAAGGATCCAAAGAAAACTATTAAACTCCTGAAATCCAGTCCAAGAAAATTTATAGGAAGAGATGACTTCTGCCATGAAAAATAAACTCTTTTCCTATCTTAGAAATTGCTCCCAGGATAATCCTGGTTGGGGGTGTGCTTTCTCTACTCTGTGTCTGAAAATATATCTCCAACAGAAAATTCAAATGTGCTAAGATGCAATTTCATCCAACCTGAGGTGGCAGTTTGGAGAAGTAAAAAAACTTAGGAGCCAGAAGCTGCTACCTAACAGAGAGGTTTATGTTCCGACGGAGTGGAAGTCATGCCATACCTTCTATGTTGGCTTGGGCTGGAAATGGATTGCCCATTCACCAGGATTTGAGCTTCCCAAAGCAGAAGCATGCACAAGGAGACCTTCTTTCTCTCTGCAAAGGAGGAAGCTGAATTCCTGAGGGAGTTCATGATTCCATGACTGGCTTATTGAGAATTTATTGGACACGGTGCACACACAGGGATTTTCTTAAGGGATTCTAAGGTACTTGCTGGCAGGAACCGCCAGCAAGTACCTTAGATCTCCTTTGATCTAAAGGTCAAAGGAGAAAATGGCTCAGTTTCCAGAAGAGCCCATGGTTACTATTAGCAAACCAAACAAAGAGCTGGGAAGACAGGTTTTGTTTCTATGAGTTTCATGAGGGGAGGGTCAAGGACTGCCTCACTCACCTTGACATCTCCATCATAAGGCCCAGAGACACAAACAGTAGACACTTACTCAGTAATGTTTGCTGCATCTGAGAACGTTGTTTTTTTACTTGATATTTCTGGCTCTAGGCACAGCTGGCAAATGGGCTGGGCTATTGACTGTTCACTGAAAGGATGGATGATCATCACAAATCTGATTCTTTCTGCTCCCTGCATCCTCAGGAAAGACACAATATCCTATGGCGAATATATTGTCTTGTCGTTTTGAGTTCATTCGCCACCAAATGAGGGGAATAGGAGCAAGGGATCCAGCTGACTCTTGGCATTTGGGACACTTACACACAAAGCAGCTTGAAAACTTCCCATGAGGTCCTGCTCCTTCAGAAGAGAGTGCGTAGTCTTAAACCTGCCCAGAAATCTGAGAAGTTTCAGAAATAAAATCTGTAGGAATTGGTTGACCCCACACATTGTCTTGCCTTCTTTCAAGGATAAATAAGAGGTCCTATATTCAAGATGCGGAAAAATAAAAAGCTCAGTTTCCAAAGTTCAGAGTTAGTTTTTGATCTCATAAATTGTCCTTTATTCTTCAAATCAGTTTACTCTAGTTTTAACCTATGTTTAACTGAAGTTAAAATATGCTTTGGGTATTAGAAGATATCTAAACGTTGAGCTTTTGATCTTCATTTAAATATTTGCTAAACAAACAAACAAACAATGTTTTCTTCCCAAACGTGATAAAATGGTTATGACATAGAATCAAGGTATTTCTGGGACGCCAGGGTGGTTCAGTTTGTTCAGCATCTTACTGTGGATCTCAGCTCAGGTCTTGATCTCAGGATGGTGAGTTCAAGTCCTCTGTCGGGCTTCATGCTGGTGTGAAGCCTACTTAAAAAAAAGAAAAAGACTTGAGTTATTTCTTTGTTATACTGTAAAATTTGTTAAATCTTATCTCTTCATTGAATCATCCATATGTTTCACCAGATGTGTATTCTATGAGGGGGAAAATTTCATAAAGGCTAAATATTCACTATTTCCTCTTTTCACAGTATATTTTTCTATATCATTTAATTTTAAAAATTTTTACTTGAAGGAAATATAATATATTTCATTCTGTGTCTATAATTATCTCATTTGCCAAACTGAATCAAAGAATTTAAAAAACTACTACTGAACATGATTTGTAACTGTGTAATATATTTTCTGTACATTTTGACTATGAATCAATTTGAAAGCAGAAATTTAAAACTAGGTTAACCTAAACAAGAGCTACAACATAAGAACAGTCTACAATCAAATAAGTAGTCAAATAACCAACGGTAAGTGGAAATTTGGTCAACGCATTATTTCTTCTATAACCTAATTCAAAATGCGACATTTAAAAATGTAAATCTGTCTTTTCAATGTTGGAGACGCATCGATGAATATTTCTATGAGTAGGAAAATATTTATTAAAATAGTGGCCACCTATTGGTATTGATCTTATTCTTTCAACCGTCAACTCTTGAAAGAGAAATCTGGGCCAGGAACCCAAGGGCAATGGAAAATAGAGAGCAAAATATTATCCACCTATGATGGCCCACACAAAGTAGGAAACCACAGTTCCAATGTCCTCTACTTACAATCTAGAAAGCAAGTAATTAATCATTATTTCATTGGAGAAAAATTGTCCCAAATACATTGATTGGATGAAGAATACTTTCTTTGATAATCACAGTTTGACTGCTGTCTTCTTATTCCCTTTCTCCTCTCCTCCTCCACCTCCTCCTTCTTCTCCTCCTCCTTCTTCCTCTCCCTCTCTCTCCTCTCCTCTCCTCTCCTCTCCTCTCCTCTCCTCTTCTCTTCTCTTCTCTTCTCTTCTCTTCTCTTCTCTTCTCTTCTCTTCTCTTCTCTTCTCTTCTGTCTCTCTCTAATAGAATTGGTCTTATAGAACTCTAGTTCTTTTTTTCTTTAATGAAAAATGGATAAAAGTTAAAATTGTCTATCTTCCGAGGCCTTCATCTGTCTTCTTTTCTGCTGTTCATTTGCATCCCCAGAATTCTAGAACTGTTCACTTTGGGTCTCCTTGTTCATGGTAATAATGAATTCACAGATGAATTCATAATTCTATGGATTTAAAGAAGACTTGCAAAACAGAGCAAGTGAGCTGATGATGACCTAAAACTTCTCAGAAAGGCTGATGTTTTGGAATAGGCCAAGAATATAACATTTTACTTTTGTGACCTAGTAAACCAAACTTCCAAAAGTAATTTCCAATTATATGAATAGGAAAAACACTATATTCAGGGGCAGAATTCCTAACTTGAAACCCATATCTATCACACTAAACTTTGTAAAACTAGGACAGTGGCTTGATTTCCTTGAGACACATATTCCTTGAGGAACAGATGAGTGTTTAACACCACTATGTCACTTACTATTTTTTTTTTTTATCACTAGGTCACTTCTACCATGAACATTCTATGATTAAGCCTCAATCCTAATTGAGATATGGATAAAATATGTCCTACTAGAGTTCCAACAAATTCAGAAACTTATGTGCATTCTCTTTTGAAGTGGTAAGGTCTGGTTTATTAACTATGATCCTCATTAATTTCTTCTATTACCTACTTTCATAGCTAAATTTGTTTGTAACTTGAGACAGCTTTTTCCAACCCAAGGTTCTTTGCCTTGGGAGCTGGAAGTAAAGTGCATGTCCCATAATGTGAAAGGCAGTTCTCTGGGTTTTGTACCCCTTTAGCCAGACAGTAATCTCTCTGGGAGCCACACTTCTCAGGACTACGATGATTATCCCTTTTGCTTTAAATACATCTGCGCAGTTTGCAAATACCGGACATCACATTTCAGACAGTTGTTTTCAAGGACGTCTATGCCATCCAAAACGAATCTCTATTCTATAAAGTCAGGTTGGAAAAGAAAATGTGGAAATAACAATCTACAAATATACTCATTTCTGAATGGTATTTATTCTTAGCCTTCATGCCCACATCTATATTAGAAAATTAACAATACTTTTATTCATATTTTGGGGTATTGAATGAGTTAATGTATGTGCAATGCATGTGAAAGCCTTGAAAATGTAAGATGTCACTCAGAAATTCCTAGTTATTATCATGTGATATCCACAGAGCTGACGACTGGGGATGCTGCTGTTCATTCTCTGCATTTTTTATGTATGTGGGGCAGAATACAGCCATTTTCATTCAATACATATGCAGAATATGTTTACAAATTTAGAAACTAGACTTATTGCATGGAATCAGGCAGTCAACCACCCTATGAAGTAGGTAAGAGAGACACTAAAATCTCAATCATAATCTACATTTTTTAATACTTTATTGTCAAGTTGGTTTACATATAACACCCAGTGCTCATCCCCACAAGTGCCCTCCTCTGTGCCCATCACCCCCTTCCCTTCTCCCCCACCCCCCAAGCCCTCAATTTTTCTCAGTATTCAAGAGTATCTCATGGTTTGCCTCCCTCCCTCTCCCCTATTTTTCTCCTTCTTCTCCCACATGGTCCTCCGTTAACTTCCTCCTAATCCACCTATATGTGCAAACATATGGTATTTGTCCTTCTCTGCCTGACTCAGCATAACACCCTCTAGTTCCATCCGTGTTGCTACAAATGGCCAGATTTCATTCTTTGTCATTGCCATGTAGCATTCCATTGTATAAATATACCACATCTTCTTGATCCATTCATCAGTTGATAGACACTTAGCTACATTTTAATAAGATTTCCAGGTGATCCACCTACACATTCACATTTAAGAAGCACAGATGTTAGTGCTGGTTGAGAGAATCAAGGCTGGAGTGTGAACTTCTAGTTGGTGCTTTTCAAAAAGTTATTTATGAAAAAAAAGTTACTGACGAAAAAGAAAAAAATTACCAATGGAAATTCAAGGGTTAAGTGCCCTGCTTAAAGTGACAACTCTGGTGACAGTGACAGCAATTTATATCTGGGACAGACCATCAGAATTGGTGTTCTTAACTTTCCAATGCATATCCTCATCAATGAAACATTTAGAAGAATAAGTACAGAAGCAAGAGTCAGATTCTAGAATGATGCTTTGCAGTAAACCTTTAATCTCTTACTTCCTGTAATTCTTCATAAGGACTTCAGAAAACTTCTCATCAGGGATTGAAAATTTGACCTAAGGCTCTTTAAGAATGCCTAACTGAAAGCTCTGGTGTCCTAGATTAGACCTGGGGGACATGCCTTAAGTGTCTAGATCTGGATGCATGCTAAAGGCATGGTTAGCTTTTGAATGGCCCGACCAGAAGTCTATTCTCCAGCTAAGGTTTCTTCATTCTTCCATCCAGCACTAACACTGATGCTTCCCAAATTTGACTGTGCAGGTGAATCATCTGGAAATCTTGTTAAAATGTAGATGATGACTTAGTAGGTCAGAGATCAGGCCTGAAGTTATGCATTTCAGTCAAGTCTCTGGTGACTTCTGATGCTACAGGTCTCAGGGCTATATTTGAGATGCAGATTGCAGGTGTGTTATTTATCATAGGGCTATTATAAGTAAGATTTCACTGGGGAAATAAGTAGTGGCTCTTCTAGTGTTTCTTGACTGGAGTAGAAGCATCTGGCAAGCTCAAGAGTCAAAAATCTCCTCCTAATGGACCTGGGTTTTCGGATTCTGTGGAGAGCTGTGTTTAGCCACAGTATGTAGGATTTCTGAACAACACACAGGAAGATGTTGAGAGGAGGCTCCTTAGTGAGATACATTTATTATTATTGATAATCTAATAATAACAATAACTTCAGTTTGTCGAGACTTATCAAGTGCTAAAAATTAACTTGCTTACTCAATATCTGAGACACAAAATGACTCACAGAAGTGTCATGTGTGACAATGAGTTATAGCCCAATATCGTTTTCTCCTTTACTATACCAGACTAATAGAACCATTTTGTCTTAGCCAGCACATGGCCATCAGCCTCCCATATAGGAAAGCTGGTCATGTGATTGCGCCTTGGCTAAGGGAATGAAAGTACACATGATCATACAATTTTAAGTTATGACTTTGCAGGAAAGGTGGTCACTGTCCCCTTGACCCCTTTTCCTTGACACAGGCTGGAATTTGGACAGTCTAGAAGGAGCTTCAAACAGATGGAAGTTGTGTATTGAGAATGGAATATACTGGCACCCAAGGGGATATGGATGGGACAATGAGCATTTTTGCTATATATTTAATAATAGTAAATGTTTTAAAAGATAAGATTTTATCTGCTCTTGTTTGGGTCTTACAATGACTATAAGGGTTAGAGATATATGTCTCAATTCCACAGATGAAGACACTGAGGCTTGGGAAGGTTGAATAATTAAGCTAAGAAACATTCGGACTTAAACTTGTTACTTTGGCTATAAATCCTATTTACTTTCTATTTCCTTGTACTGACCTGAGTTTGTGAAGACTTGGCAAGCTCCCTATAAAAGAGAGATTGGCCTAGGTTTGAAAAGCAAGACAGACGATATTAAAATGCAAAATGAACAAACTCTTTCACTTGTGGGTGTAGGGTTGGACAAAGCACTAGACTCAGGGTGGTTCCACTCAAGGATGTCTTATATTTTGGTTAAAAAAACAAAACAAAACACTATGCAGTCAAATGTTCTACCCCCCAAAAAATACTACAAATACAGCAAAAGAAATGCAACTTGTTAAGTACAAGAGAGCCTCAATAAGATTATCAGGATATTTCTCAGCAGAAACCGTGGAAGCCAAAAGATAGTGGAATAATATACTTAAAATGTTGAAAGGAAAAAAAAAACAGTTAACCAAAGATTCTATATCTCGCAAAACTATCCTTCAAAAATGAGAGAGCAGTCAGGGCGTCTGGGTGGCTAAGTCAGTTAAACGTCCAACTTCAGCTCAGGTCATGATCTCATAACTCGTGAGTTCAAGCCCCGCCTCAGGTTCTGTGCTGACAGCTAGCTCAGGGCCTGGAGCCTGCTTCAGATTCTGTGTCTCCCTCTCTCTCTGACCTTCCCCTGCTCATGCTATCTCTCTCTCTCAGAAATAAATAAAACAATGAAAAAAAAAGATGCAATTTCTGATGTCAATAACATAAAGGGAATTAAAGAGAGTTGAGTTTTTGTGTTTGATTGAAATTAAGTTGGTATAAATTTATAGAATTTATAAACTAGAATATACACAAAAGCAAATGAGAAGGAAATCAATATATGACACTATAAAAAATCAATTAAACATGGAGGAAAGCAGTAATGAAGGAAATGATGGACAAAAAAGCTATAAAACATATCTTCCCTCCCAGAGAAGGCAAAAAGAAGTCCTTCCTTATCAGTTATTACTTTAAATGTAAATGGGTTAAACTCCACAACTCAAAAAAACTTACAGAGTCATAGATTAATAAAAGAGATTAAAAAAAAGAACCAGTATCTAACTCTATGCTGTCTACCACCAATACACCTGTCTACCTACTGATACACATTGGTTGAAAGAGAAAGGATGATAAAAGATAGTCCATGCAGATAGTAACCAAAAGAAATCAGGAGTGGTTATACCAACATCAGACAAGATAAACTTTACGTTAAAAGCTATTATGAGAAACAAAGAAAGATTTTATGTAATGATAAAGGGTCAATTTTAAATGAGATGCAACAATTATAAACATACATTAACAAAACATCAGAGCTAAAAAATATGTGAAGTAAACAAAATAGAATGGAAAAATAGCTCTATAATAATAGTAGGAGATATTCATACCACAGTTTCAATAATGGATTGAACAACCAGAGGAAACCAAATATTTGAACAACACTAGAGACCAATTGGACCTGACACACATTTACAAAACACTACGCAACCACAGAAAAACACATGCTTTTCTCTAATTCACACTGAATGTTATCCAAGATAGAGTACATGTTAGGCCATGAAACAAATCTTAGTATATTGAAAGAGATATATTTTTTGACAACACTGGAATGATATCAATAACAGAAGTAAAACTGGAAAACTCATAAATATGTGGAAATTAAATAGTGTACTCTTAAATGATCAATTTCCAAAGAGAAACACAAGAGAAATTAGAAAATATTTTGAAGTAAATGAAAATGAAGCACAACATATCAAATTTGAGAGATGCAGTAAAAGCAGTGCTAAAAGGCAAATCTATAGTTATAAATGCTTTCATTAAAAAAGAAGAGGTGTGCTTGGGGGTGGCTCAGTCAGTTGAGTGTTGGACTCTTGGTTTTGGCTCAGGTCATAAATTCATGGTTTAGTTTATGGGTTCAAGTCCCATGTCAGGCTCTGTGCTGAAAGTGCACAGTCTGCTTGGGATTCTCTCTCTTTCTCTGTCTCCCCTTCCCCTTCTCATTTTCCCCATGTCTCTCTCTATAAATAAATAAATAAGCTTAAAATTAACAAAATCTAATAAAAAAGAAGAAAGATCCAAAATTTAAAAATGTATACCTTAACTAGAAAAAGAACAAGCTAAACCCAAGCTAACAGAAGGAAAAAAAAATAATAGGTTTAGATCAGAGGTAAATAGAATAGGAAAGAAAAAAGCAGTATATAATAGTAACAAAACCAAGAGCTGGTTATTCAACAAGATCAACAAATATGAGAAATCTGTAGCTAAACTGGCTAGAAAGAAAAAGTGAGAAGACCCAACTAATTAAAATTGGAAAAGAAAGTGGGCATATTACTACAGATTTTTCAGAAATTAAAAAAATTATAAGAGACTACTATGAAAAAGTGCATGCCAACCAATTAGATCACCTAGATGTGATAGAAAAATTCCTAGAAACACATAATCTAATAAAGTGGAATTATGAAGAAACAGATAATTAGTAAAGAATACAATTAATTTGTTATATAATTAGTAAGGAAATTAAGTAATTACATTAATTACAGTTAATAAGAAAATTAAATCAGTAATCAAAAACCTTCCAACAAGGAAAGCCCTGGATAAGATGGTTTCCACCTGATAAACTCAACCGAACTTTTAAATATTTAACACCAATCCTTATCAGACTCTTCCAAAAACATTGAAGAGGACACTTCCTAACTCCTTATGTGAGACCAGCATTACCTGATACCAAATTCAAAGACTAAATGAAAACTACAGACCAATATCCCTTATGAAAATTGATGTAAAATTTTTCAGCAAAATACTACTATACTGAATCTAACCGCATTATTATAAAGATCATATACTTTGACCAAGTGGGATTTGTTCTTTGAATTCAAGTATGGGGGAAAACATGCAGAATTATCTCAATTGATGCAGAAAATAATCATTTGACAGAATTCAACATGCATCCACAATTAAAAACACCTTACAAACCATAGGTAGAAGGAAATTACCTCCATACAATAAAGACCATATATGAAAACTAGACAGTTAACATCATATACAATGACAAGACACAGAAAGCATTTCTCTAAGATTGAAAACAAGACAAGGATGTTTCCTTTCACCATTTGTTTTCAATATATCCTGGAAGTTCTAGCCCAAAAGAGTCAGGTAAGATAAAGAAGTGCAAGTCATCCAAATTAGAAAGGAAGAAATGAAATGATCTGTTAACAGATGGCATGATCTTATATGTAGAAAACCTTAAAGATTCCACAAAAATAACTGTTAGACATGAAAACTGAACTCAGCAAAATTTCAACATATAAAGCTAAGACATAAAAATCAGTTGCATTTATACACACTAACAATGAACAAACCAAAAAAGAAATTAAGAAAACAATTCCATTTGCAATAGCACCAAAAAGTAAAATACTTAGGAATAAACCTAACCAAAAAGGTGAAAGACTAGTACACTGAAAACTACAATGTTTCCACTTGTCAAAATAAATTTTAAAAGACACAAATAAATGGAAAGACATCCATGTTCATGGATTGGAAGACTTAATATTCTAAAGATATTGTTACTTCCCAAAGTGATTTATAGATTCAATGCTGTCCCTATCAAATTCCCATTGTTGTTTTTACTAGAAATTGAAAAATCCATTCTAAAATTTATGTCAAATCTCAAGGGATCCTGAATATCTTTAGCAATCTTTAAAGAGACAAAATTAGAGGACTCACACTTCCTGATTTCAAACTTACTACAAAGCCACAGTAATCAAAACAGCATGAAACTGGTATAAATGCAGACAGAAAGAACAACTGAATAGAATAAAGATCCTAGAAATAAACCCTTGCATAAACAGTAAAATCATTTTTATTAAATCATTTTCTAGGCTCCTGCAATTTCTACCTTTAGAGAATATGTTTGAGATGAAAGGATCAGGCAAATCACACTTCACTGGAAAGTCTGAAAGTTCTGGTAAGTTCTGAATGTATCAACACTGTTAGTTTTTTTTCCCCATATGATAAACATAGAGAGTAAGTGTAGAGTTAATAGATATTATTTACTTTTACCAAGTTGCTCTTCTTCCCTTTGCCCCCTGCCTTCCCTCTGTGTTCCTGTTGAGGGTTCCCCCCTCTACCTGTCTCAGTACTGTGATTAGGATCAAGTGATCAGCACATGAACCCCAATAATACAAAAATAGATGGCACCAGACATCTAAGGCTGCTATTGTGAAGTAATAAAACTAATTCCTTAAACCATTCATAAAATCCACATAAAATCCATAATATACCACATACCCATGTTTCATTGCACTCACATTTCTATACCCATCCTTTCACACACATGTATGATCTACAGAGAAGAAAGTTGTATCACCCCGGGGGTAGCCATGTGCAAGTCATGCTAGTACACACTTCCCTGAGTCATCTTATTGAATTCTCCTAATAACACCATGCTATCCCAATTGTCATCCTCATTTTGCAGGCGAGGAGCTCAGAGAGGTGAAATAATGGTCACACTGCTTCTTCCACTGGACGTGATCACAGCACCATGGTCTCAGCCACCATTGCCATGGAATTCCACTGGGTCCTGATTAATAAAGTCCTGAACTGAAGTACCTGGGTTTCCATGCTTAGTTTTACTTTCCTGGGTTCTGTTTTGTGTCATTTGTTTTTCCTTACAAGATCTACTGGTGTTGCTCAGACTTCCTGCACAGAGAGAAAAACAGCCTTAGACTCCCATCTCCATTCAAAGTGTTATTACAAATAATGTGCTCTCTAGAATTCAGGCTTTCTGAAAATTAATCTGTGAGGAACTTTCCAGAAATAAAACAAAAAAAGGAGATCATATTTTGGAACCAGATCTATAAAGAACGCCCTGTCTTTGGAATGAATTCAACAAAAAGTCAACCCTTAGCTTCATTTTACAGCAGGAAGCAGCCTGTTTAGTGTTGGTTTTTCTGAAGGCCTCTGGCCCTTCCTTTGTCTACAGATGGTCATAAAGGCAGGTGCAAGCAGGGAGTCAGAGAGCAGACAAAACTGACCTTTAAAGTTTTGTTTCAGGCCAGTGTGTATGACTCCCAAAAGCATACTGACTAACACAAATAACTTTCGACCTCTGCCCTCCTCACTTGTGTCTTACCATTGTGGATAAGGCATTCATCTTCCACCATGACACATCTTTTTAAGACAGAGAGACTGTGTATTGAGTTATTATGATGATTGTGACCTTCTTTTGTGACCTGTTATTTTTCTTCACACAATGAACATACTGAGTAGATGCAGATTTAAAGTAATATATATTGTTATTTACTCTAATGAAGTCGATAGCATTGCCTTCTCACCTTACCTCCTGTGTCTTTACCAAGCTGGGTTTTACCTTTGCATTTTGTTTAGTTCCTTAGAACCTAGATATGGGGCCAGAGGTGGGATGAGAGAGATAAATATGTAATTCCCCAGACAGTCAGTATTTATGAGATACTACCCATGAGTTCAGTGCTGTCATAGGCACTGGAGGAAGGTGGAAAGAATGTGTGCAATAGCAATTGGTCTGTGAAGATCTTGCTTCTGAGAGAGAAAAGGCTTCCTCACACACAGATTCTTGCTTTGTCCCCCAGCTTTGCTGCAGTAACAAAACATCCCCAAGTTTGAATGGTTTGCAGCACTTCTTGTTATGGGCTGTGGTACTGCTCCAATGTACCCTCTCATTTCAGAACCCAGGCTGAAGGACACTTCCTATTCAGGACATGCCATTCTCTAGACAAAGTGCAGAAGAAAGACAACTGGAGGCATATCTAGTTTCTTCTCGAAAGAAGATGCACTCACTACAGATGGGGACCTGCATGTCACAAGGAATACGGCCATCTACGAAAGGAGATGGTAAAAAGGTGTGAGTAATATAATCTATCACATCCAGAAAATTCTCATAATATGTGAACTGCAGCGGATGGTACTGACAATAAACATTCTACAGGTAGAGACTCATAATGGCAGGTGAAAGCAAAGAGAAACTGGAAAGGCAAGAAAAACTAGAAGACAGAGAAAACAGAAAAGAGGCAATGAAACTTGGATTTTCTTTAGCTAAGCATAGCATCATGGATGAAGGGATGAGGAAGAAGCCCATGTGGACCTGTCATTTTTTGGTTGCCTAGCATCTATTCCCCTTCCTAATACCACTTCAATTGCATTTGGGAAATAGCTCTTTTTATTTGTGAGACTGTAAGAAAGAACAGTGGGGGCCTCTGGAGTCTTCTTCACTCACCCACTTCCTTGTGCTGCTGAAAAGTCACCACCTACTTTTGACCCACTGGACTCTTCCTTAGGACCATAAATGATGAATAGGTTGCTTTCAGGGCCTGAGGAAGAGCAATGACTGATTTGCCTCCCACACTGTGGCCATGCTGTCATACCCAGAAAGCTCCTTCTCTCTGTTCCTGTCCTTTTTCTTGTCATGGTCTCCACCTTTCCCATACAGTTAGGGAGCATCTCCTTTACAATGAAGTTAACCAGAATGGTTTCTGTAGCATATGGCCTAAAGGGTGTTGATTGATACAAAGCCACAGAGATCATGGGGAAACAAAACTCTATTCTTTTACAGTGTTTGGCATTGAAAATCAGAAAACAAAACAAAACAAAACATTTATTGCAGCACATGAGTGAAGGTGCTGAGTGGCTTGTCCCAGGTCACTTGGTGGTAAAACTACATCTGTTGTGTGAAAGCCCCTCACTATGCTCGAGCCCCCTTCCCATCACCATGAGTGGGGCTGAGTCTGTTCTAGGAATCAAGGAAGCGGTTTAGTAGGGAGGCATTCTAGAATGATTTGGGATGGTTCTGGATGGAGTGGAGACCATGCTAACCAGAACAGGAAAAGGGGATCAGTGCACGATGATGAATGACATGGGCCAGAGAAATTCAGGAAAAAATTGGAGTGATACTTACAAAGGAATTAGAATAACATGGATCATAATTATACTAGAATATTAAATGAAACAAGCACATTTAATCTAACATGTTTTATTTTAATAGAATGAAAAACTTATGTACCTAAGAGTTTGGAATGATTTGGATAAAAGTATGAATGACTGTTTTTTGTTTTGTTCTACTTTTATGTGGTATCTTACTCTTCTATAACAGGCATGAATCACTCTTTAAAAATGAGGATAAATTCTTTGAAAATTAAAAATGTCCAAGAGTAAATAACAGAAATCTAGGGATACAACACATTTATAAACAAAATGTTTTGTGCAGTTAACCTTCTGATGATTTCCATGTTTGCCATTTTGCTCAGAGACATGAATGGCCCAGGTTGGCTTAAGATCATCTCTTCCACTTGGTGCAAAGCTTTGGCTAATATCTGCTAGAATCGGGGTGGGTTAAGAAATTCACCTGGATAAAAAAAACACCACCTGGTTATTTTCAGCCCTCTCTATACAATGCTTTCTTTATTTATGTGCTTTAGTGACAGCTTGTAGCATCTTCATAATAGCCAGTGAGGGATACAGCTGTTCCTAAATTTAAGAATGAAGAGACACAAAGGCTTCTGAAGCCTGTGTTGTGGTCTCCCTTTGAGTAGAAAGAATATGAGGGAACAATGTGTGTGTTGGCAGAGAGAGGTATTATGAAACAGCCTCCGGAGAGCAGAGCTGAGTCAACCTTCCCTTGCTCCTTATCACTTGCAAAATAATCTCTAAGAACTGCTGTGCAAAAGGAGGTGGGGCCATTCAGGATGAGAGCCAAACACCTGCAGATCTTTGAGATTAAACCACAGTCTATGGTTGTGGATAAAAGTTTGGCCACACTGCTTTCATTTTTTTTTCATGTCACTCATGAATTATATTTTCTGAGAGTGCTTTTAATTTCTACTGGCTTGCAAATGAGTGTTTCTACTGAAATTAACACTGCATCTTTTGGAAAGCTATATACTTCTTTCTTCAAGGACTTTTATACCCTGAAAATTGACAGATTGTACCAAGGAAAGCAACCTATGAATATAAAGATAGGAAAACATTAGTATGTAAGAAAGAGACCATGTTTCTCATATTCCCTGTGAAGCAAGATGCTCTAATACACCGGTCTCTAATCCCCACAGTGTATCCCTTTCCAATCCCAGACCCATGTAGGCACCCATGCATTGCAACTTTCTTGTTACTAAGCCAGGACTGGTCTAATAATGTAATGGCTCTAAGTTGTTACTACCAAGAGATCAAGAACTGAAATCTCTTTGATATGCCTGACTTCACCACAGATGTTAAAGCAACCTGCAAAGGGGAGGCTCCAAGTGGCAGAAAGCTGCTAGTTGTTTGTCAACATTGGATGTGACTTAAAGGTGCAAACATGGCTCTGATTCCCTTGCAAGATATGTGGCTGTGTGTAACTAAATTCTGTCCAATGGGATGCAAGCAGAAAGGATGCCATTGTTCCCCTGGAAGGGCAGAGGGAGCCTTATCTTCCTTCTCACTGGCCAAGAGCTATAGAGTAAAGCAGCTCCTATGTTCCCAGAGATGATCGCTGGGCTTAAGGATAGAAAACTGCCTACCTGGACAGTACATCTTACTCTGATCATTAAGTTAATAAGCTTCCACCTCATATCAGTCACTGTATTTGTGGTCTCTTTGTGTGGTGCCTTAGCCTGCACCTTTAACGAATGCATATGGCCAGCGAGAGAGCCCCCTTCCTTGCTTTCCCTGTGCTCTGTTCCAGACATCCCTTTAGGATCTTGAGGCCGAAGAAAATAAAATACATTCATTTCTTATGAAAATATGCTGCTTTGGAATAAAAAGCTGAAAACAAGTGAGTGTAAGCAAATAATAATTCAGGAAAAGAGGAAAGTGTCAACTCCATTCTTGCCTTTGACCTGTGTATTGTCCAGGAGTTTGAAGGAAAAACATAGCCATCACTGAACAAAGAAGCAGGGAGTCAGATACCCCCAAGTAACTGCAAGTTTGTCATTTGCAGAAGATTTTGCAGATAATTTCTTATTCTGATTAAATGATGTCTAACCAGAAGTTTCTTTCTAACACAAACTTGTTATTTGACTGTTTTTATTCCTGTCCTGTAATTTTGTTTATTGACCCTCATAGCACCAAGTTTCCTTGATATTGGAGAAGGTCAGTGTCCTGAAGTCCTCACTCTGATGGACACTGAAAGATGGCATAGGGCTGAATTTATTACTCTTAAATTTTTTTAAAAATCCACTTATGGGGAACCTGAGTGGCTCAGTCAGTTGAGCGTCTGACTCTTGATTTTGGCTCAGGTAGTGATCTCATGGCTTGTGGGTTTGGGTCCCACATCAAGCTTTGTGCTGACAGTGGGGAGCCTGCTTGGTATTCTCTATCTCCCTCTCTCTCTCTCTGCCCCTCCCCACTCATACTGTCTCTCTCTGTCTCAAAATAAATAAATTTTTTAAAAATCCACTTATATCCCACCTCAGTTTGCTTGATATTACTTTTTATGAGAGGAGGAGGTTCAGAATGACAGACTGGGGTGAAGACTTGCCCTTCACTGAAGAGGATGAGGGAAATGGGAGCTTTATCTAAATGTGAACAGTGTTCCTTTTGCCATTATTGATTTCTTGTCAACGAGGCAACAATCTATACAAATTTGTCATGTTTTCTAGCACCTGTTTTTTGGACAACAAAAAAATTGCTCAGATTTTTTTTAAAGCCCAGCTGGGAGGTCAACAATGGGGAGTGAATGGGAGACAATCACGTGACTTCTCCTAATGATGGATGCTTGCTTCACCAGGGACCCCAGGCAACCAGAAGCTCCTGTTGTTTTCTGCTTCTTCATGCAAATGACCCAATGGTGATGCAGGAGAAATTATCACTGTCCTTCCGGTAGAACACAATTCTTGTTGAATGAGAAAAAGAGAAATGGTTGGTTGCCCCCCTCCACCTGCCCTGCCCCCGCCATTTGTGCTAAATATGTAAGAAGCTAGAAAGTGTTACCTAGAATCTGACATCTGAGTAAGACCTCAAAAGTCAATAATGAGACCCAAACCTGAACCTTCGCAAACAGTTTCCAAAGCCAAGCTGAGAAGAAAGGGCAGGTGCACTATTTGATTGCATTTCTCTTTGCCACAAAAGATCCTACTTGTTTCAAGTCACTCTATTTGAAGTGCCCTTTTCCTGTTGTTTTAATTTGCGTGTGTGTGCAAACCTCCTGAGAACAAGGACTCCCATTGGTATATTCCTGTCCCTGAGGCTTGGTTTTGATGTCCTGGGCTGTACCCTCTCCTTCCTTCATCCCACCCCCTACTGGTACTTCCTGGGGTCATCTTCCAGGTCAATTACCTCCTCTCAAAAATCCTCAGCTCAGGTACTCTTCTTGGGCAGCCCTAAGATCGATCTCTCTCTCTCTCTCTCTCTCTCTCTCTCACACACACACACACACATTTGGTACAAACTTAGAGCACAAGAGCAGCTATGTAAAAAATCCAGTTTTATTTTTAGTGACAACTATTAATTTCAGCCCCCATTTTATTTGGTGTCTCCAGGAAATCAGAGCTAACTCAGCATCCCCACTCTTGCCCCCCTTGGAGTGTGGGTAGTTTAGGAGCCTCTAGCCCTGTGCCAGCAGCAGGGTCAGGAGAATCCTGACATTTTTGCCACTTGATGAAGTTTCCTTCCTCCACTGGGTGTCTGGGATTCACCCTTGGGCATTCCTGTCTGGTGGTCAGGTTCACTGGCTCAGTATGACGTGCTGTGCTGACTGTGGTTTATGGGCACGTAAGCTCCCTTCTACTGCTCCCACATCCTGTTGTGGAGAAGTTTACAGCTAATAGGTATTTGGGGTTCTGTGAAGCTGGGTGCATCAGATTATAAAGTTTGTGGCTGTTGAATAGGTGCTCTTGAGGTTCCGGAGGTCAAGTCTATTATTTTATCCCAGTATGTATCATTTATTCTTCTTGAGAGCTGAAACCAAAGGGGTTGATTTCCTGACATCAGTTAAACAATACTGAACCTGGCACACTTTCCCCAGGCCTCCTACTCCTAGAAAATAAGACCCTAAACCAACTAAATAGTTTATTAATTAAGGTTAATGCTTGTGGGGCACCTGGGTGGCTCAGTTGCTTAAACATCTGACTCTTGATTTTTGGTTCCAGTCATGATCTCATGGTTTTTTAGTTCAAGCCCCACATGGGGCTTTGCACTAACAGTGCAGAACCTCTTGGGATTCTCTCTCTCTTCCTCTTTCTTTGCCCCTCCCCTGCTTGCACACATGCACTTGCACCTTACACATGCACACACACACTCTCTCTCTCTCAAAATAAATGGAAACTTAAAAAAAAGACCAATGCTTGCGCATCAAGACTCACTTTAAAGCTCCTCACTTTTCTATGCTTATTAATTCAAAGATGTTATATCATAAACTGCCCACCCAGGCTCTAAAACCCCACAGATGTCCTCCCATGACTTTGCCATTCTGAGACATGGTCAAGACCTTCAAGGCTACATTCTTGACTGGCGTGGTCGAGCAAACTGAACTTTGCTTGGTCAGCAGGTTTTTTTTGGATGATCTCCCGGGCAGTAGACCAGCAACAGACCATCCTTCTTGCTACATGGCAGTGAGTCAGTGCACAGCCCTGTCCATGGTGAATAATCGTCTCTGTATAGAAGTCAGTGATTTATAAGAGGACAAAAGAGAGAAGAAGAAAGGCAAAATCATTACCTGAAGAACAACACTTTAAATTTTTTAATGTTTTTATTTATTTTTGAGAGAAAGAGAGACAGAAACAGAGTGTGAATTGGGGAGGGCAGAGAGAGAGAGGGAGACACAGAATCCAAAGCAGGCTCCAGGTTCTGAGCTGTCAGCATGGAGCGCAATGTGGCTTGAACCCACAAACCATGAGATCATGGCCTGAGTTGAAGTCAGACACTTAACCAACTGAGCCACCCATATGCCCCTGAAGAACAACACTTAAATGGACAAAGGGAATAATTAGCAAGAGCACTAAAGGTAACCCAACGTCAGAGTCTTTAAAGCCCATCTGTCAGCTACCTTCTTAGGTCACACTCTCATCAGGCTGATGAGTGGGAAGCCTGGTGAGCAGGAGGGGATGGAGATGTCTGTGGGCATGTCTAAGACTGCACTAAGTCAGTCAAAATAGTCATTACAGAGCTGGCAAGTCCTAAAGCCTGAATTTACTCTGTGTGAAGGTGGCTCTGCTAATAGTAGGTACCAGGGCCTCTGTGGAAATCCATTACAAAAGATGAAGGAAATCATGATGAGGCTGCCATGTGTTGTAGCTTCCTTCAGAAGTGGGTCATTCCCGCTCCCACCCCAAATCCGACAACATGTCAGCATACACATTCCACTTTGTATAGTTACCACCTGGACACCAGGCGTCAGTCTTGGCCACAGAATCAATGTGGTGCATTTTATATTTAAAATTCACATTGTTTTTGGATGCCTGGGTGGCTCAGTTTGGTTAAGCGTCTGACTCTTGATTTCAGCTCAGGCTGTGATCTCAGTTTCATGAGTTTGATCCCCATGTTGGGCTCTGTGTTGACAGCACGGACCCTGCTTGGGATTCTTTCTTCCTCTCTCTCTCCACCCCTTCCCTGCTCATGCTCTTTTTGTATCTTTCAAAATAAATAAATAAACATAATTAAAAAAAATTAAATTCACATAGTTTTATCTCAACAAAGCAGCAGTTAGGATGCCATCCTATAGTCTCTAATCTCCTCCAGCCCCCAGCCTCTTAAATGTTGGTGGGCAGAAAAATCTCTTGGCATTTCCAAACTCCCTTGTAGGAGATCAGATGAGTGCATCTGAAATGCGGCCCAGGAGTCTGTCTAACAGTCTGCAAGTGAGAGAGCTTCTGGGTAGAGTACAACTGAGGCTAAAGTAATATGTTTCTGAGAAGGCTGACCTTATATCCCGGCTTGATCCTGGCTGGTTGTGTGGCCTTGGGTGAGTAACTCAAACTCTCTGTTCTTCATCCTCAAAGTGGGGATGGTAGAGTTCACTCCTCATGTTTATTCGAGCTAGTAACAGTGAGGCACTTGTAGCATTTGTCCATGTGTTTGGTATATATTCATTGTCCAGGAGCTCTGGCACAAGCTCTGAGCAGGGCTGTGACTACGAAGAGCAAATAAGGTACTCAAAGTCCTCAGGGCATTTGGCTTTACAGAGGGCAAGTACTCATGGCTTTGGGAGACCTCCAAAAGGTCTGGCTTTGAGGATGCTGGTCTTTTGAGTGAGCCCCACTTCTCAGGCATCTGGCATCTCAAAATTACTGATGGACAACAAGCACCATGAATAGGGTTGGGATGTGTTCCATAAGCAGCACCAGCGAGGTACAGCTTTGATTCAGGCTCTCTGAGCAGCAGATCCTAAGTCTGGGGTCCTGGTGCCAATAACTTATCAAGGACATGCCCCAACAAGAACCAGGAAAGTGGTGGCGAGCAGGACAGGAAAAGAAGAGAGACAAGCGAAGATGTGCTCTCAGGTGAATCACCAACCTCACTCTGATCCTCCAGGGATCCTGGATTATAAATGACACTTCAGAGGGCTTTTCTGCCAAGTAGGTGAACAGCCATCAGTCCCTACTTTCTTCCTTTTTTTTTTTT